>NW_028127602.1:0-13149 GCF_965231255.1 Vanellus vanellus
GAGGGAGGAGGAGAGAAGATGGCGGGCGTCCTCGCTGGAGCAGAAGCTCTCCCGCTTGGAGGCGAAGCTGAAGCAGGAGAACCGTGAAGCCCGCCGCCGTATCGACCTCAACCTCGACATCAGTCCTGCCCGGGCCCGGCCTAGTAAGGCGCCGCCGAGGGGCGGGGGGGGACGACGGGACGGGGAGGACGGGACTGGGCCTAGGCCCCGGTGGGGGGGAGGGGGGGAGGCTGAGGTGATTTTGAGGGGGGAGGACTGGGTTAGGGGCACCCTCACCGTCGGGGACTTGTTAAAGGGGATGGGGGCTGCTTTAGGAGCTGGGGGGGGGGGAGATATTGGGGGTGAGGCGGCGCTGCGGGGAGTGGGGGCTGGAGGGGGTGGCGGGGGGGTTTGGGGGGTTCTTAGGCCGTTTTAGGGGTGTTGGAGGGTTCATGGGCCGTTTTAGGGGTGTTGGGGGCGGTCGAGGCCGTTTTAGAGGGTTTGGGGGGGCTCTTGGAGCGTTTTAGGGTGGTTGGGGGCGGTCGCGGTCGTTTTAGGGGTGTTGGGTGCATTTTGGGGGGGCTTGGGGGGTTCATGGGCCGTTTTAGGGGTCTTGGGGGTGGTCGAGGCCGTTTTAGGCGTTTGGGGGGGCTCTTGGGGCGTTTTAGGGGGATTTGGGGGGATATTAGGCCGGTTTAGAGGGGGTTGGGGGGCTCTTTGGCCGCTCCTAGAGGGGTTAGGTTGGTTTTAGGGGTGTTGTGGGGCGGTCGAGGCTGTTTTAGGGGTGTTGGGGGGTTCTTGGGGCATTTTACTGGTGTTGGGGGGGACTCTTGGGGCATTTTAGGGGGGGTGGGGGGTGTTGGGCTCTTTGAGGGGGACTGGGGACTGTGGAGGCCAAGATAGGAGTATGGGGGGCTGAGCTCAACTTGGGGGTCTTGGGGGATGGCTGGGGCTGGTTTCGGGTTATGGGGGGCTCTTGGGGGCAGCTGAGGTTGGTTTAAGAGTATTGGGGGCAGTTGTGGCTGGTTTAGGGGTGTTGGGGGGCAATTATGACTGGTTCGGGGCCTCTTGGGGACAGTTCAGGCCGGTTTAGGGGTATTGGGGGGCTCTTGGGGGCAGTTGAGGCTGTGTTAGGGGTGTTATGGGGCAGTTGAGGCTGATTTAGGGGTTGTTGGGGGGTGCTGAGGTGCTGTAGAGGGGCCCCGGGGGGGTCATTTGGGGACTGTAGTGCTATTGGGGGGGGGGGGCATTGAGGCCGTATTGGGCAAAATGGGGGTAGGTGGGCGAGGGGGGTATTTGGGGCAGTATTGGAGTTATTCGAGGGCAGCTGAGGTGGGTTTGGGGCAGTTGGGGCTTTACTGGGTGAAATCGGGGGGGCACAAGGGAATTACTGGGTGAAATATGGGGGGGGCACAAGCACAAGGGCTTTACTGGTGGCAGTGGGGCTGTACTGGGCACTGCTGGGGGCAGTGCAGGAATTTGGGGGTTCCCAGAGGTGTTTTGGGGGTGCTGGGGGGGGTATTTGGGGATGGGGGGGGGGGGGGTCACCACTGCAATTAGTACCCTGAGGAACCACTTCGGGGGGGACCAATTCCCCCCCCACACCAGGTAGGACCTTTATTGAGGGGGGGGAACCCACTTACGGGACCCCTCAACCGTCCCCCAACCACCGGGTGAAGCTTTTTCCAGCGTTTCCCTACAATTTCATGGGATTTAGGGGGGGAAAAAAAAAAAAGGGGGGGGGCATTTTTCGGGCTGGGGGTGTCCGGAGCCACCAGGCAGCCCCCCCACACCCCCTTTACCCCTCCTCGACCCCCCCTCCTATCCCCCCTCCCCCAGTTTAAGTTCATTCTGGTTCTTCCCCCCCCCCCCGCCCCTCCCCGGGTGCCTTGAGTTTGTTTCTGTTGTGATTTATGGTGTTTTTCTTTCTTTTTATCATTTTTTTTCCCCCTTTTCTCCCCGTTTTTTATTTTATCCACCCATCCACCCCCCTCCCTTCCCCCCTCCTCCCCCCCCACCCCCATCCCCCCCCCAAAATCCAGTTATCGTCATCACCCTAAGCCCCGCTCCCGCTCCGTCCCAGCGAGCAGGTACCACCACATCTCGCCGCCGCTTGGGTTTCTCCTGCATCCCCCACTTCTAACGCTGTCCCCCCCCCTCACCCGCCACTTCGCTGACCCCCCCCCCCTCCTTGGGGACATCCCTCTGTGTGTCCCCCCCCCTCAGCGCCCACCCAAAGCAGGTCAGCCCCCCCCCCCGGCACATCCTAAACCCACCCATGCCTCAGTTTCCCCACTCAGTTGAACAGCTTTTCCCCATCGGCTTTTCCCCGCTCACCCCCCGTGTGTGTGCCCCGCCCCCCCCCCCCCCCAAATGTCCCCGTGTGTCGTGTCCCCCCCCCCCGCGTGGCTGTCCTGCCTGTCGCATGGAGTGTGGCCCCCGGCCCGGCCCCCGCGGGGTGCATGGCGCATGCGGCCGCAGCACGGCATGAGATGGGGCTGCGCCGAAAATGGGGAGGGGGGGGGGGGAATTGGCGGGGGGGGATGGGGGGGGAAATGGGGCCAGGAATGGGCGAAATGGGGCTGAGACGGGAGGGGGGCGAAATGGGGCAGGAATAGGCAAAGGGGGGCTGAGCTGAAACGGGACAGAAATGGGCAAAATGGGGTTTTGCCAAAATGGGGCAGGAAGAGGAAAAATGGGGTTGGGCAGAAATGGGCAAAATGGGACAGGAATGGGCAAAATGGGGTTGAGACGGGACTGAGGCAAAACGGGGCAGGAATGGGCAAAGTGGGGCTGAGCTGAAATGGGGCAGAAATGGGTAAAATCGGGCAGAAACGGGCAAAAATGGGGTTGAGCCAAAATGGGGCAGGAAGGGGAAAAATGGGGTTGGGCAGAAATGAGCAAAATGGGGCAGAAACAGGTAAAATGGGGTTGTGCTGAAATGGGGCAGGAACAGGAAAAATTGGGTTAAAAGGTTCAAACTGGGGCTGGAAGCCCCCAGCAGACTGGGGGGGGGGGGGGGGTGTTGGCCACCCCCACCCTGAGGGAGTTGGGGGGGTGGTGGGGGTTATGGGGGGGGCGCTTGGGGGGGGCTGATGGGGGTTTCTCTCCCCCACCCCCCACCCCCCACTTGGGGGGCTGATGGGGTCTCTCTGCCCCCCCCCCCCCCCCCCCCAACTTGGGGGGCTGATGGGGTCTCTCTGCCCCCCCCAACTTGGGGGGCTGATGGGGTCTCTCTGCCCCCCCCAACTTGGGGGGCTGATGGGGTCTCTCTGCCCCCCCCCAACTTGGGGGGTTGACGGGGTCTCTCTGTCCCCCCCTCCCCATATTTGGGGAGGGCTGACGGGGTCTCTCTGTCCCCCCCTCCCCATATTTGGGGAGGGCTGACGGGGTCTCTCTGTCCCCCCCTCCCCATATTTGGGGAGGGCTGACGGGGTCTCTCTGACCCCCCCCCCCAACTTGGGGGGCTGACGGGGTCTCTCTGTGTCCCCCCCCAACTTGGGGGGCTGACGGGGTCTCTCTGTCCCCCCCAGCTCTGCAGCTGCCCCTGGTGAGCGACGGGGGGGGCCGGGCCGTGCCCCCCGAGGGCAGCCAGCACCCGCCGCCCCCCTCCCGCCCCCGCCACATGCTGGGGCTGCCCCCGCCGCCCTTCCTGGTGCCCCGCAGCGTGGAGAGGTGAGCCCCGCCCCCCGCGACCCCGCCCCCCGCGACCCCGCCCCCCGCGGCCCCGCCCCCCGCCGCAGCTCATTGGCTGGGGGTGGGGGGCAAGAAGCCCTGCCCTGATTGGCCAGCTCTCTGGGGACACCACCACCACCCCCGGGATGGTTGGATTGGGTGCAGTACGTTGTGATTGGCTGAAAGGGGGGGGGATCGTGTGTGCTGATTGGACAAAAGTCCAGGGGGATCTCATGCACTGATTGGCCAGAGGTCCAGGGGATTGCGTGTGCTGATTGGCCCAGGGGACACAGGGCTCGAGTGCACTGATTGGCCAGAAGTCCAGGGAATCATGTGAGCTGATTGGCCAGCGGATTCATGTGTGCCGATTGGCCGGAGGTCCAAGGGCTTGTGCGTGCTGATTGGCCAGAGGTCCAGGGGATCACACGTGCTGACTGGGCAGAGGAATCGTGTGTGCTGATTGGCCAGCAGTCCAGGGGATCATGTGAGCGGATTGGCCAGAGATGCAGGGGGGATCACATCTGCTGATTGGCCAGACGAATCGTGTGCTGATTGGCCGGAGGTCCAGGGAGGGGTTACGTGTGCTGATTGGCCAGGCAGGAGATTGATGGTATTCTGATTGGCCAAATGTACAGGAGCCTGTGGGCGCTGATTGGCCAGAGGTCTGGAGGATCGTGGGTGCTGATTGGCCAGGTGGGGGATTCCTATGCACTGATTGGCCAGATAGAGAGAGAGCGGCGTATGCTGATTGGCCAGGCAGGCAGGAGGTAGATGTTTGCTGATTGGCCAGGCGGGTAGAAGAGCTGTGTGCTGATTGGCCAGCTCTGCGGGAGTCCGTGGGTGCTGATTGGCCAGGCAGACAGGATTCCCTGTGTGCTCATTGGCCGGATAGCTGCGATTCCACACATGCTGATTGGCCGGGCAGTGAGGAGGTTTCCTTGTGCTGATTGGCCAGCTGACCAGAAGCACCTGGGTGCTGATTGGCTGAGTAGACGTATCCCCCTCGGTGCTGATTGGCCCACAGACCCTTCCCTCAGTTGATTGGCCATGTGGACACCCTCCCCATGTGCTGATTGGCCGGGTGGGCACACCCCCTCATCCCCCTGTGTGCTGATTGGCCAGGCTTCCCCTGGGATGTGCTGATTGGTCAGATACCCCCATAGTGACTGGGCAGTCACCCCCTGCCCTGTATGCTGATTGGTCAGTGGGGTGATGTGCTGGTTGGCCAGGAGCCCAGCCCCATGCTGATTGGCCAGGCCTCTCCCTCCCTCTGTGCTGATTGGCCAGTCACTCCTGCCCTGTGCTGATTGGCCAGGCACCTCACTCACCATGTGCTGATTGGCCAGGGCCCTGCTTTGTCCAGTGTTGATTGGCCAGCCCCCCCGCCCCTTGCTGCATACTGATTGGCCAGGCCCTCCCCTGTGCCCTGTTCTGATTGGCCAGCCCCACCTGTGCCCCGTGCTGATTGGCCAGGCCCCCACCTGTGCCCCGTGCTGATTGGCCAGGCCCCCACCTGTGCCCCGTGCTGATTGGCCAGCCCCCTCTCTCTTCTCCCCAGCATCGAGATCGACCAGAAGCTGCAGGAGATCATGAAGCAGACGGGGTACCTCACCGTGGGGGGGCAGGTGAGCGCCGGGGGGGGGACGCGGGGGTGGGACACGGGGCACAGGGGACACGAGGGACCCTGACCCCCCCTCTGCCCCCGTCCTCCCCCCCCCCAGCGTTACCAGGCGGAGATCAACGACCTGGAGAACCTGGGGGAGATCGGCAGCGGCACCTGCGGGCAGGTCTGGAAGATGCGCTTCCGCAAGACGGGACACGTCATCGCCGTCAAGGTGGGGACCTCCCCCCCCTCCCCGGGCACTGGGGTCGGTCCCTCCGTCCCCCCACCAGCCCTGACCCCCCCCCCCTCCTCCTTTCTTTCTGCCCCCCCCCCCCAACAGCAAATGCGGCGCTCGGGGAACCGGGAGGAGAACAAGCGGATCCTGATGGACCTGGACGTGGTGCTCAAGAGCCACGACTGCCCCTACATCGTCCAGTGCTTCGGCACCTTCATCACCAACGTGAGCCCCCCCGGCCCCCCCCTGCGGCTGGATATGGCCATGGGGACCCCCCCGGGGTCTGGATACGGCAATGAACCCCCCCCCCCCCCCCCAGGGGTCTGGGTATGGCCATGGGGACCCCCCAAGTCTGGTTATGGCCGTGGGAACCTCTCCAGGATCTGGGTATGGCCATGGGCCCCCCCAGGGGTCTGGATGTGGCCATGGGGACCCCATCAGTGGTCTGGATGTGGCCATGGGGACCACCCAAGTCTGGATGTGGCCATGGGGACCCCTCAGGGGTCTGGATATGGCTGTGAGCCCCCCCAGTGATCTGGATATGGCCATGGGGACCCCTCAGGGGTCTGGATGTGGCCATGGGGACCACCCAAGTCTGGATGTGGCCATGGGGACCCCTCAGGGGTCTGGATATGGCCATGACACCCCCCCCTCAGTGGTCCAGATGCGGCCACGGACCTCCCCACGCCTGGATCCGACCGTTACCCCCTCCCGCTCCCTCTGTGTCATCCCCCGTGGCCCTGGCCGTGGCGGGGGGTGTCCCCAGTGTCCCCAGGACACGTCTATGCGTGTGTGCGCGTGTGTGTGTGTCCCTCAACCCCTCCTCTTCCTCCTCAGACCGACGTCTTCATCGCCATGGAGCTGATGGGCACCTGCGCCGAGAAGCTCAAGAAGCGCATCCAGGGGCCCATCCCCGAGCGCATCCTGGGCAAGATGACGGTGGCGGTGAGCGGGGGGACAGCTTGGGGACACCATGGGGGGGGTGGTCTCCAAGAGGGCCTGGGGGAACCCCCCCCCCCCATCTCTAACACCCCCCTCCCCGCAGATCGTGAAGGCCCTCTTCTACCTGAAGGAGAAACACGGGGTGATCCACCGCGACGTCAAACCCTCCAACATTCTGTTGGACGAACGGGGTCAGGTGAAACTCTGCGATTTCGGGATCAGCGGTCGCCTCGTCGATTCCAAAGCCAAAACCCGCAGCGCCGGCTGCGCCGCCTACATGGCCGTAAGCACCCGCGGGCGCTGCGGGGGGCGGGGGGAGCGCGGCAGAGGGGGCTGCCGGGGTGGAGGTGGCTGGGGGGGGGTCCCGTGGGGCCGGGGGTCTCCAGGATTGCGGGTGCTGCACCCCAGAGGTGGGTTCTGGGGGTCCCCTGGGGCGGGGGGGTGCTGGGGGTCCCCCAAAACTGTGGGTGCTGAACCTCTGGGTTCTGGGGGTCCCCCAGGGCTTGGGGGTCTCAGGGACTGTGGGTGCTGCACCCCAAAGGTGGGTGCTGGGGATCCCCTGGGGCAGGGGGGTGCTGGGGGTCCCCCAGAACTGTGGGTGCTGCACCCCAGAGGTGGGTTCTGGGGGTCCCATGGGGCGGGGGGGTGCTGGGGGTCCCCCAAAACCGTGGGTGCCGAACCCCTGGGTTCTGGGGGTCCCCCAGGGTTGGGGGGTCTCAGGGACTGTGGGTGCTGCACCCCAAAGGTGGGTGCTGGGGGTCCCGTGGGGCTGAGGGGTGCTGGGCATCCCCCAAAACTGTGGGTGCTGAACCTCTGGGTTCTGGGGGTCCCCCGGGGCTTGGGGGTCTCAGGGACTGTGGGTGCTGCACCCCAAAGGTGGGTGCTGGGGGTCCCCCAAAACCGTGGGTGCTGCACCCCAGAGGTGGGGGTTGGGGGTCCCCTGGGGCAGGGGGGTGCTGGGGGTCCCCCAAAACCGTGGGTGCCGAACCCCTGGGTTCTGGGGGTCCCCCAGGGTTGGGGGGTCTCAGGGATTGGGGGTGCTGCACCCCAAAGATGGGTGCTGGGGGTCCCCCGGGGCTGGGGGGGGGGGCTGGGGGTCCCGACCGCCCCCCCCCAGTGCCCCATAGCCCCCCCCCCCCTCCAGCCCGAGCGCATCGACCCCCCTGACCCCACCAAGCCCGACTACGACATCCGCGCCGACGTCTGGAGCCTCGGCATCTCCCTGGTGAGCCCTGTCCCCAGCCTGTCCCCAGCCTGTCCCCATCCTGTCCCCAAGCCACCTCCACGTCCCCGATGTGTCCCCAACCCATCCCCGGGTCCCCACCATGTCCCCAGTGCCTCCCCGGCACGTCCCTGACTCCCCGCTGTGTCCCCACCGTGTCCCCACCACGTCCCCAGCTCCTCGCTGCACCCTCAACCCCACCCTGAGTCCCCGCCACGTCCCTAATGTGTCCCCAGCATGTCCCTGGGTCCCCAGCGTGTCCCCAGCGTGTCCCCAGCACATCCCCAGGTCCCCACCATGTCCCCCGCACCGTCCCCGCCATGTCCCCATGATGCCACCGTGTCCCCTCAACCCCGTGTCTCCTCACCCTCCGGTGCTGCCCCACGAGCCCACCGTGTCCCCCCCCCTCCCCGCATCCCTGCGTCCCCCCGCTGTGGCACAGCCGCATCCCTGTCCCCCGTGTGTGCGTGTGTCCCGTGGTGACGGCAGTGTCCCCACGGTGTCCCCGCAGGTGGAGTTGGCCACGGGGCAGTTCCCTTACCAGAACTGCAAGACGGATTTCGAGGTGCTGACGAAGGTGCTGCAGGAGGACCCCCCCCTGCTGCCCCCCGCCATGGGCTTCTCCGGGGACTTCCAGGCCTTCGTCAGGGACTGGTGGGTGACGAGCCACCCTCCCTGGGGGCTGGGGACACGTCCCCAAGGTGTCCCCAAGGTGCTGACCCCCCCCCTCCTTCCCCTCTCCCGCAGCCTCACTAAGGACCACAGGAAGAGACCAAAGTACAACAAGTTACTGGTGAGTCCTCAGGGCCACACGCGTGTCCCCTTCCCCGGGGGCTGTCCCTGTCACACGTGTCCCCAAGGAGGGTCCCTGTCGCTGTCCCGGCGTCCGCACGTGTCACCTGCCCGGGGGGGCGGTCCTCAGCCTCCTTGTCCTTGTCCCCAAGCCCCTTGTCCCTGTCCCCACGCGTGTCTCCACACCGTGTCCCCGTCCACGTCCCTCTGCCCATGTCCCTGTCCCCATGTGTGTGTCTGCCGTCCTTGTCCCTGTGCCCGTGTCCTTGTCCCCATAACCGTGTCCTTGTCCCCATAACCGTGTCCTTGTCCCCATAACCGTGTCCTTGTCCCCATAACCGTGTCCTGGTACCTCTGTCCCCATGCCTGTGTCTGCTGTCCTTGTCCCTGTGCCCGTGTCCCCATCCCCATGTCTCCCTGCCTGTGCCCGTGTCCCCATCCCTGTGCCCCTGCATGTCCCCGCTCCCATGTCCTGGTGCCTGTGTCCCCGTGTCCCTGTCCCCTTGTCCGCGTTCCCCTGCCTGTGCCCCGATGTCCCTGTGCCCATGCGCGTCCCCTTTCCTGTGTCCTGATGCTCGTGTCCCCGTGTCCCTGTCCCCACACGCATGTCCTGCTGCCCATATCCGTGTCCTGATGCTCGTGTCCATCTCCCCATGTCTTTGTCCTTCTGTCCCCGTGTCCCTGTCCCCATACGTGTCCCCACATCCATGTCCTGATGCCCATGTCCGTCTCCCTGTCCCCCCATGTCCCTGTCCTCATATGTGTCCCCACGCCCCTGTCCTGGTGCACGTATCCACGTCCTGATGCTCATGTCCCTCTCCCTTTGTGTCCCCGTGTCCCTGTCCCCATACGTGTCCCCACGCCTGTGTCCTGGTGCCCGTGTCCATCTCCCCGTGTCCCCATCCTTGTGTCCCTGTCCCCATACATGTCCCCACACCCATGTCCTGGTGCCCCTATCCATATCCCGATGCTCGTGTCCCTCTGCCCGTGTCCCCATGTCCCCATCCCTCTACCCACACCCCCAACCCCCCCTCCCCGTGTCCCCGTGTCCCCATGTCCCCATGTCCCCGCCGCTCACCCCCCTCCCGCCCCGCAGGAGCACAACTTCATCAAGCGCTACGAGACGCTGGAGGTGGACGTGGCCTCCTGGTTCAAGGACGTCATGGCCAGGACAGAGTCCCCTCGCACCGGCGGTGGCCTCAGCCAGCACCACCTCCCCTTCTTCACCAGGTAGCACCCGCCGCCCGCCCCCGCCCGCGCCGGCCGTGACACCCACCCGTGACACCTACGGTGGCCACGACGGCCACCGCGTGCCCCGGCAGCCACGCTGATGACACCCGCGCCACGGCGTGTCCTGCTGCGTCACGGCGTGTCACCGTGCGCCATGGCGTGTCCAAGCGTGTCACGGCACGTCCCAGCACATCCTGCTGTGTCCCCACGAGTCCCAGCACACCCCGGTGTGTGTCCCCAGCGTGTCCTGACGCGTGGTGGCACGTCCCCCGTGTGTCCCAGCACATCCCGGTGTGTCCTGGTGTGTCCCCCAGTGTGTCCCCAGTATGTCCCAGCACGTCCTGGTGGAACCCGGCACCTCGTGTCCCCGTGGATCCCAGTGTCTCCCAACACGTCCCAGTGTGTCCTGGTGTCTCCTGGCACCTCTTGGCGTGTCCCCTCCTGATGTCCCCACCCCTCTTATGATGCTGGGGCAGGGGGGACACCCATGTCCCCTCCGTGTCCCCCCCCGGGGTGGCCCGTGCCTCAGTTTCCCCAGGGCCAGCAGCTCCTTGGCCTCCAAGCTCAGGACTGTCCCCCGTGGCTGCCACTGTCCCTGTCCCCAACCGCTCTGCAGGGTCCCCGAGTGGGGACAGGGATGGGGACAGGACCTGGCTGTGGGGGACAGCAAAGGGACGGCGTGGCACCAGGATGTGACACGAGGACGTGACGCGGGGACGTGACTTGGGGACACGGTGCAGGGACGTGGCACGCTGGGATGTGACACAGGGACGTGACTTGGGGACACGGTGCAGGGACGTGGCACGCTGGGATGTGACGCGGGGACGTGGGGCACTGGGATGTGACAGACGCGGCACAGTGGGATGTGACATGCAGATGTGGCACGGGGACACGGCGCATGGACGCGGCACAGGGACGTGACACGGGGGCACGGCTTGGGGATGTGGCACAGGGATGTGACATGGGGAGGTGGCACGGGGATGTGACACACGGATGTGACGGGATGGAGGACGATGCGTGGGGACACTGCGGGGACACGGCACAGAGAGACGGTGCAGAGGGACGGCGAGATGGCACGAGGACACGGTGTGGAGGCGTGACATCGGCACGTGGCGTGGAGGTGGCACGGTGACACGGCGCAGAGATGTGACATGGGCACGTGGCACGGAGATGGCAGGGGAATGTGGCATTGGGGACACGGCACGGAGACGTGGGACAGGGGACAACGTGGAGACCCAGCGTGGGGACGTGACACGGAGGGACAACGTGGGGACACGGCGGAGAGGTGACAAGGAAGGGATGGCACGGAGATGGCACCGGGATGTGACGTGGGGACACGGCGCTGAAGGATGACATGAAGAGGTGGCCTGGGGACACGGCACAGAGCTGGCTTGGGGACGTGGCGCAAGAGGGACGCTGTAGGGACGTGCCCTGGGGACACGGACTGGATGTGACGCGGGGAGGAAATGTCACGGGGGACGTGACGCAGAGGGACAATGTGGGGACACAGCACGGGGACACGGTCCGTGGGACCCCCCCCCGGGGTGACGGTGGCCCTGCGGTGACGGTGACACGGGGCCGGCGCGAGGCCACGCAGCGACAATCAGGGCTGGGGACGGGGCCACCACGGGGACACCTCGTGCCGGTGTCGTGTCCCCTCCGTGTCCCCCCCCGGGGTGGCAGCAGGTGCAGTTTTAGTGCATTGTGGGCGCGGGCGGCGGCTCCCCCTCGTTATCGTCGTCATTATTAATTATTATTATTATTATAATTATTATTATTATTATTATAAATGCGCATGTGGAACCCGAAGGGGCCGCGTCGGCGTCAGGCTCTGGGGGACGTTGGGGACGGGGGGGGGACATTGGGACGCGGACAGGGGGAGATGGGGACGTGGGGACATCGCTGTGGGGACATTGGGGACAGGACCATGGGGGGGCCATGGGGGGGCCATGGGGGGGCCATTGGGGATGGGGACGTGGGGACATCGGGGACGGGGGGAGACATTGGGACGATGGACATGGGGACAGCAGTAGGGGGGACACCGGGGACAGGGGGACATCAGTGTGGGGGTTGTTGGGGACATGGGGACAGGGTGATGGGGGGACATTGGGGACAGGGCGGGTGTGGGGGGACAGGGGGAGATGGGGACATCACTATGGGGGGGTGACACGCTATGGGACCCAGTGACATGGGGGGGGTGACACTGGGGACGGGGGGGGACATGGGGGACACAGGATACAGGGGACATGGGGAGGACTTTGGGGACATGAGGGGGGGACAGGAGAGACGGGGGGGGGACATTGGGGACCCGGGGGGGGGGGGGGACAGCAGGGACAGGCGGGGGCGTCCCCCACCCCAAGGCCGAGCGGGTGTCACCGGGGAGACGGTGGCCTCGGGGGGGGGGGGGGGGAGGGGGGCACAGGGGCCACCTCCCACGCGTGGGCGGGAGACGGGGCCATCGCTGGGGACACGGAGGGGACCCGCCACCGCCCGGGGGACACGGGGACACGCGTGGGGGCCCCCCATGGCGCCGCGCTGGAGCCCCCCCCTCCTCCTCCTCCTCCTCCTCCTCCTCCTGCTGCCCGGGGGGGGGCCCGCAGGTGGGCGGGGGGGGGACACGGGGGGGGACAAGAGACAGGGGGGTCCCAGGGGTCCGGGGGGGGCACAGGGGGCTCAGATGTCCGGAGGGGGGGGGACATGGGGGGACCCAGGTGTTGGGGGGGGGAAAGGGGACCGGGGGGGGTCCCAGGGGTCGGGGGGGGGACACACGGGGTCCCGGGGGGGGGACAGGGGGACAGGAGACCGGGGGGGTCCCAGGGGTCGGGGGGGGGCCATGGGGGGACCCGGGGAAGGTAATGGGGGGGGGGGGGGGTCCGGGGGGGACACCCAGAGGTGCCACCGTGTGCGCAGGGCCCCCCCGGGTTGGCCGTGGGGTGACAGCGGGGACCCGGGGGGGCCCCCACCCCCAACGGCCGCGGTGCAGCGGGGAACGGCCCGGGGTGAGTGGGGCGGGGGGGCACTGGGGGGGGGACTGGGGGCACTGGGGGAGGTAACTGGAGCTCTGGGGGGGTCACCGAGGGGTCAGTGGGTACTGGGGGGGGGGGGAACTGGGAGCACTGGGGGTGATGGGGTGGTGAGTGGGGGGGGTCGCTGGGAGGGGTGGGGGGCACTGGGGGTGACTGGGAGGACTGGTGGTTACTGGGTGATAAATGGGGGTCTCTGGGGGGGTAACAGGGAGTAACTGGGGGGGGTCACTGGGAGCACTGGGAGGGGTGGGGGGGCAGTGGGGGTGACTGGGGTGTAACTGGGGGGGGCACTGGGGGTGACTGGGGGGGTCACCAGGAGGGATGGGGGGCACTGGGGGCGACCGGGTGATAAACGGGGGTCCCTGGAGGGTAACTGGGAGTAACTGGGGGGGGGTGTCACTGGGAGGGGGGGGGGGCGGTGTGGGTGACCGGGTGGTACCTGGGG
>NW_028127601.1:0-19557 GCF_965231255.1 Vanellus vanellus
TGCCTCCTGGAAACCCCTTCAAAATGCCCCAGACAATTTGGCCCTCTCTGCTTTTCCTGCGCACTCTAGCCTCAAAAGCACCTTTTTTTCACTTTCGGCGCCCCCCAGAGGAAAAAAGACAAACGTCCAGCTTTTGCTGCCACAGCAAAGGTGCCAGCGGGGAAAAGTCATGCTGGTCCTCACTGCCTCCTGGAACCCCTTCAAATGCCCCAGACAATTTGGCCCTCTCTGCTTTCCTGCGCACTCTAGCCTCAAAAGCACCTTTTTTTCACTATCAGCGCCCTCCGGAGGAAAAAAGACAAACGTCCAGCTTTTGCTGCCACAGCAAAGGTGCCAGCGGGGAAAAGTCATGCTGGTCCTCACTGCCTCCTGGAACCCCTTCAAATGCCCCAGACAATTTGGCCCTCTCTGCTTTCCTGCGCACTCTAGCCTCAAAAACACCGGTTTTCACTTTCGGCGCCCCCCAGAGGAAAAAAGACAAACGTCCAGCTTTTGCTGCCACAGCAAAGGTGCCAGCGGGGAAAAGTCATGCTGGTCCTCACTGCCTCCTGGAACCCCTTCAAATGCCCCAGACAATTTGGCCCTCTCTGCTTTCCTGCGCACTCTAGCCTCAAAAGCACCTTTTTTCACTTTCGGCGCCCTCCGGAGCAAAAAAGACAAACGTCCAGCTTTTGCTGCCACAGCAAAGGTGCCAGCGGGGAAAAGTGATGCTGGTCCTCACTGCCTCCTGGAACCCCTTCAAATGCCCCAGACAATTTGGCCCTCTCTGCTTTCCTGCGCACTCTAGCCTCAAAAACACCTTTTTTCACTTTCGGCGCCCTCCGGAGCAAAAAAGACAAACGTCCAGCTTTTGCTGCCACAGCAAAGGTGCCAGCGGGGAAAAGTCATGCTGGTCCTCACTGCCTCCTGGAACCCCGTCAAATGCCCCCAGACAATTTGGCCCTCTCTGCTTTCCTGCGCACTCTAGCCTCAAAAGCACCTTTTTTCACTTTCGGCGCCCTCCGGAGCAAAAAAGACAAACGTCCAGCTTTTGCTGCCACAGCAAAGGTGCCAGCGGGGAAAAGTGATGCTGGTCCTCACTGCCTCCTGGAACCCCTTCAAATGCCCCAGACAATTTGGCCCTCTCTGCTTTCCTGCGCACTCTAGCCTCAAAAGCACCTTTTTTCACTTTCGGCGCCCCCCAGAGGAAAAAAGACAAACGTCCAGCTTTTGCTGCCACAGCAAAGGTGCCAGCGGGGAAAAGTGATGCTGGTCCTCACTGCCTCCTGGAACCCCGTCAAATGCCCCAGACAATTTGGCCCCTCTCTGCTTTCCTGCGCACTCTAGCCTCAAAAACACCGGTTTTCACTTTCAGCGCTGTTTGGAGCAAAAAAGACAAACGTCCAGCTTTTGCTGCCACAGCAAAGGTGCCAGCGGGAAAAGTGATGCTGGTCCTCACTGCCTCCTGGAACCCCTTCAAATGCCCCAGACAATTTGGCCCTCTCTGCTTTCCTGCGCACTCTAGCCTCAAAAGCACCTTTTTTCACTTTCGGCGCCCTCCGGAGCAAAAAAGACAAACGTCCAGCTTTTGCTGCCACAGCAAAGGTGCCAGCGGGGAAAAGTGATGCTGGTCCTCACTGCCTCCTGGAACCCCTTCAAATGCCCCAGACAATTTGGCCCTCTCTGCTTTCCTGCGCACTCTAGCCTCAAAAACACCGGTTTTCACTTTCGGCGCCCCCCAGAGTAAAAAAGACAAACGTCCAGCTTTTGCTGTTACAGCAAAGGTGCCAGCGGGGAAAAGTGATGCTGGTCCTCACTGCCTCCTGGAACCCCGTCAAATGCCCCAGACAATTTGGCCCTCTCTGCTTTCCTGCGCACTCTAGCCTCAAAAACACCGGTTTTCACTTTCAGCGCTGTTTGGAGCAAAAAAGACAAACGTCCAGCTTTTGCTGCCACAGCAAAGGTGCCAGCGGGGAAAAGTGATGCTGGTCCTCACTGCCTCCTGGAACCCCTTCAAATGCCCCAGACAATTTGGCCCTCTCTGCTTTCCTGCGCACTCTAGCCTCAAAAGCACCTTTTTTCACTTTCGGCGCCCCCCAGAGGAAAAAAGACAAACGTCCAGCTTTTGCTGCCACAGCAAAGGTGCCAGCGGGGAAAAGTGATGCTGGTCCTCACTGCCTCCTGGAACCCCTTCAAATGCCCCAGACAATTTGGCCCTCTCTGCTTTCCTGCGCACTCTAGCCTCAAAAGCACCGGTTTTCACTTTCGGCGCCCCCCAGAGGAAAAAAGACAAACGTCCAGCTTTTGCTGCCACAGCAAAGGTGCCAGCGGGGAAAAGTCATGCTGGTCCTCACTGCCTCCTGGAACCCCTTCAAATGCCCCAGACAATTTGGCCCTCTCTGCTTTCCTGCGCACTCTAGCCTCAAAAGCACCTTTTTTCACTTTCGGCGCCCTCCGGAGGAAAAAAGACAAACGTCCAGCTTTTGCTGCCACAGCAAAGGTGCCAGCGGGGAAAAGTCATGCTGGTCCTCACTGCCTCCTGGAACCCCTTCAAATGCCCCAGACAATTTGGCCCTCTCTGCTTTCCTGCGCACTCTAGCCTCAAAAGCACCTTTTTTCACTTTCGGCGCCCCCCAGAGGAAAAAAGACAAACGTCCAGCTTTTGCTGCCACAGCAAAGGTGCCAGCGGGGAAAAGTGATGCTGGTCCTCACTGCCTCCTGGAACCCCTTCAAATGCCCCAGACAATTTGGCCCTCTCTGCTTTCCTGCGCACTCTAGCCTCAAAAGCACCTTTTTTTCACTATCAGCGCCCTCCGGAGGAAAAAAGACAAACGTCCAGCTTTTGCTGCCACAGCAAAGGTGCCAGCGGGGAAAAGTGATGCTGGTCCTCACTGCCTCCTGGAACCCCTTCAAATGCCCCAGACAATTTGGCCCTCTCTGCTTTCCTGCGCACTCTAGCCTCAAAAACACCGGTTTTCACTTTCAGCGCTGTTTGGAGCAAAAAAGACAAACGTCCAGCTTTTGCTGCCACAGCAAAGGTGCCAGCGGGGAAAAGTGATGCTGGTCCTCACTGCCTCCTGGAACCCCTTCAAATGCCCCAGACAATTTGGCCCTCTCTGCTTTCCTGCGCACTCTAGCCTCAAAAGCACCTTTTTTCACTATCAGCGCCCCCCAGAGGAAAAAAGACAAACGTCCAGCTTTTGCTGCCACAGCAAAGGTGCCAGCGGGGAAAAGTGATGCTGGTCCTCACTGCCTCCTGGAACCCCTTCAAATGCCCCACACAATTTGGCCCTCTCTGCTTTCCTGCGCACTCTAGCCTCAAAAACACCGGTTTTCACTTTCAGCGCTGTTTGGAGCAAAAAAGACAAACGTCCAGCTTTTGCTGCCACAGCAAAGGTGCCAGCGGGGAAAAGTGATGCTGGTCCTCACTGCCTCCTGGAACCCCTTCAAATGCCCCAGACAATTTGGCCCTCTCTGCTTTCCTGCGCACTCTAGCCTCAAAAACACCGGTTTTCACTTTCGGCGCCCCCCAGAGTAAAAAAGACAAACGTCCAGCTTTTGCTGCCACAGCAAAGGTGCCAGCGGGGAAAAGTCATGCTGGTCCTCACTGCCTCCTGGAACCCCTTCAAATGCCCCAGACAATTTGGCCCTCTCTGCTTTCCTGCGCACTCTAGCCTCAAAAGCACCTTTTTTCACTTTCGGCGCCCTCCGGAGCAAAAAAGACAAACGTCCAGCTTTTGCTGCCACAGCAAAGGTGCCAGCGGGGAAAAGTGATGCTGGTCCTCACTGCCTCCTGGAACCCCTTCAAATGCCCCAGACAATTTGGCCCTCTCTGCTTTCCTGCGCACTCTAGCCTCAAAAGCACCTTTTTTCACTTTCGGCGCCCTCCGGAGCAAAAAAGACAAACGTCCAGCTTTTGCTGCCACAGCAAAGGTGCCAGCGGGGAAAAGTCATGCTGGTCCTCACTGCCTCCTGGAACCCCTTCAAATGCCCCAGACAATTTGGCCCTCTCTGCTTTCCTGCGCACTCTAGCCTCAAAAGCACCTTTTTTCACTTTCGGCGCCCTCCGGAGCAAAAAAGACAAACGTCCAGCTTTTGCTGCCACAGCAAAGGTGCCAGCGGGGAAAAGTGATGCTGGTCCTCACTGCCTCCTGGAACCCCTTCAAATGCCCCAGACAATTTGGCCCTCTCTGCTTTCCTGCGCACTCTAGCCTCAAAAACACCGGTTTTCACTTTCGGCGCCCCCCAGAGGAAAAAAGACAAACGTCCAGCTTTTGCTGCCACAGCAAAGGTGCCAGCGGGGAAAAGTGATGCTGGTCCTCACTGCCTCCTGGAACCCCGTCAAATGCCCCAGACAATTTGGCCCTCTCTGCTTTCCTGCGCACTCTAGCCTCAAAAACACCGGTTTTCACTTTCAGCGCTGTTTGGAGCAAAAAAGACAAACGTCCAGCTTTTGCTGCCACAGCAAAGGTGCCAGCGGGGAAAAGTGATGCTGGTCCTCACTGCCTCCTGGAACCCCTTCAAATGCCCCAGACAATTTGGCCCTCTCTGCTTTCCTGCGCACTCTAGCCTCAAAAACACCTTTTTTCACTTTCGGCGCCCTCCGGAGCAAAAAAGACAAACGTCCAGCTTTTGCTGCCACAGCAAAGGTGCCAGCGGGGAAAAGTGATGCTGGTCCTCACTGCCTCCTGGAACCCCTTCAAATGCCCCAGACAATTTGGCCCTCTCTGCTTTCCTGCGCACTCTAGCCTCAAAAACACCGGTTTTCACTTTCGGCGCCCCCCAGAGTAAAAAAGACAAACGTCCAGCTTTTGCTGTTACAGCAAAGGTGCCAGCGGGGAAAAGTGATGCTGGTCCTCACTGCCTCCTGGAACCCCGTCAAATGCCCCAGACAATTTGGCCCTCTCTGCTTTCCTGCGCACTCTAGCCTCAAAAACACCGGTTTTCACTTTCAGCGCTGTTTGGAGCAAAAAAGACAAACGTCCAGCTTTTGCTGCCACAGCAAAGGTGCCAGCGGGGAAAAGTGATGCTGGTCCTCACTGCCTCCTGGAACCCCTTCAAATGCCCCAGACAATTTGGCCCTCTCTGCTTTCCTGCGCACTCTAGCCTCAAAAGCACCTTTTTTCACTTTCGGCGCCCCCCAGAGGAAAAAAGACAAACGTCCAGCTTTTGCTGCCACAGCAAAGGTGCCAGCGGGGAAAAGTTATGTTGGTCCTCACTGCCTCCTGGAACCCCTTCAAATGCCCCAGACAATTTGGCCCTCTCTGCTTTCCTGCGCACTCTAGCCTCAAAAGCACCGGTTTTCACTTTCGGCGCCCCCCAGAGGAAAAAAGACAAACGTCCAGCTTTTGCTGCCACAGCAAAGGTGCCAGCGGGGAAAAGTGATGCTGGTCCTCACTGCCTCCTGGAACCCCTTCAAATGCCCCAGACAATTTGGCCCTCTCTGCTTTCCTGCGCACTCTAGCCTCAAAAGCACCTTTTTTCACTTTCGGCGCCCTCCGGAGGAAAAAAGACAAACGTCCAGCTTTTGCTGCCACAGCAAAGGTGCCAGCGGGGAAAAGTCATGCTGGTCCTCACTGCCTCCTGGAACCCCTTCAAATGCCCCAGACAATTTGGCCCTCTCTGCTTTCCTGCGCACTCTAGCCTCAAAAGCACCTTTTTTCACTTTCGGCGCCCCCCAGAGGAAAAAAGACAAACGTCCAGCTTTTGCTGCCACAGCAAAGGTGCCAGCGGGGAAAAGTGATGCTGGTCCTCACTGCCTCCTGGAACCCCTTCAAATGCCCCAGACAATTTGGCCCTCTCTGCTTTCCTGCGCACTCTAGCCTCAAAAGCACCTTTTTTTCACTATCAGCGCCCTCCGGAGGAAAAAAGACAAACGTCCAGCTTTTGCTGCCACAGCAAAGGTGCCAGCGGGGAAAAGTGATGCTGGTCCTCACTGCCTCCTGGAACCCCTTCAAATGCCCCAGACAATTTGGCCCTCTCTGCTTTCCTGCGCACTCTAGCCTCAAAAACACCGGTTTTCACTTTCAGCGCTGTTTGGAGCAAAAAAGACAAACGTCCAGCTTTTGCTGCCACAGCAAAGGTGCCAGCGGGGAAAAGTGATGCTGGTCCTCACTGCCTCCTGGAACCCCTTCAAATGCCCCAGACAATTTGGCCCTCTCTGCTTTCCTGCGCACTCTAGCCTCAAAAGCACCTTTTTTCACTATCAGCGCCCCCCAGAGGAAAAAAGACAAACGTCCAGCTTTTGCTGCCACAGCAAAGGTGCCAGCGGGGAAAAGTGATGCTGGTCCTCACTGCCTCCTGGAACCCCTTCAAATGCCCCAGACAATTTGGCCCTCTCTGCTTTCCTGCGCACTCTAGCCTCAAAAGCACCTTTTTTCACTTTCGGCGCCCTCCGGAGCAAAAAAGACAAACGTCCAGCTTTTGCTGCCACAGCAAAGGTGCCAGCGGGGAAAAGTGATGCTGGTCCTCACTGCCTCCTGGAACCCCTTCAAATGCCCCACACAATTTGGCCCTCTCTGCTTTCCTGCGCACTCTAGCCTCAAAAACACCGGTTTTCACTTTCAGCGCTGTTTGGAGCAAAAAAGACAAACGTCCAGCTTTTGCTGCCACAGCAAAGGTGCCAGCGGGGAAAAGTGATGCTGGTCCTCACTGCCTCCTGGAACCCCTTCAAATGCCCCAGACAATTTGGCCCTCTCTGCTTTCCTGCGCACTCTAGCCTCAAAAACACCGGTTTTCACTTTCGGCGCCCCCCAGAGGAAAAAAGACAAACGTCCAGCTTTTGCTGCCACAGCAAAGGTGCCAGCGGGGAAAAGTGATGCTGGTCCTCACTGCCTCCTGGAACCCCTTCAAATGCCCCAGACAATTTGGCCCTCTCTGCTTTCCTGCGCACTCTAGCCTCAAAAGCACCTTTTTTCACTTTCGGCGCCCTCCGGAGCAAAAAAGACAAACGTCCAGCTTTTGCTGCCACAGCAAAGGTGCCAGCGGGGAAAAGTCATGCTGGTCCTCACTGCCTCCTGGAACCCCTTCAAATGCCCCACACAATTTGGCCCTCTCTGCTTTCCTGCGCACTCTAGCCTCAAAAGCACCTATTTCACTTTCGGCGCCCTCCGGAGGAAAAAAGACAAACGTCCAGCTTTTGCTGCCACAGCAAAGGTGCCAGCGGGGAAAAGTGATGCTGGTCCTCACTGCCTCCTGGAACCCCTTCAAATGCCCCAGACAATTTGGCCCTCTCTGCTTTCCTGCGCACTCTAGCCTCAAAAGCACCTTTTTTCACTTTCGGCGCCCCCCAGAGGAAAAAAGACAAACGTCCAGCTTTTGCTGCCACAGCAAAGGTGCCAGCGGGGAAAAGTGATGCTGGTCCTCACTGCCTCCTGGAACCCCTTCAAATGCCCCAGACAATTTGGCCCTCTCTGCTTTCCTGCGCACTCTAGCCTCAAAAGCACCTTTTTTCACTTTCGGCGCCCTCCGGAGCAAAAAAGACAAACGTCCAGCTTTTGCTGCCACAGCAAAGGTGCCAGCGGGGAAAAGTCATGCTGGTCCTCACTGCCTCCTGGAACCCCTTCAAATGCCCCAGACAATTTGGCCCTCTCTGCTTTCCTGCGCACTCTAGCCTCAAAAGCACCTTTTTTCACTATCAGCGCCCTCCGGAGGAAAAAAGACAAACGTCCAGCTTTTGCTGCCACAGCAAAGGTGCCAGCGGGGAAAAGTGATGCTGGTCTTCTCTGCCTCCTGGAACCCCTTCAAATGCCCCAGACAATTTGGCCCTCTCTGCTTTCCTGCGCACTCTAGCCTCAAAAGCACCTTTTTTCACTTTCGGCGCCCCCCAGAGGAAAAAAGACAAACGTCCAGCTTTTGCTGCCACAGCAAAGGTGCCAGCGGGGAAAAGTGATGCTGGTCCTCACTGCCTCCTGGAACCCCTTCAAATGCCCCAGACAATTTGGCCCTCTCTGCTTTCCTGCGCACTCTAGCCTCAAAAGCACCTTTTTTCACTTTCGGCGCCCCCCAGAGGAAAAAAGACAAACGTCCAGCTTTTGCTGCCACAGCAAAGGTGCCAGCGGGGAAAAGTGTGGTTGGTCCTCACTGCCTCCTGGAACCCCTTCAAATGCCCCAGACAATTTGGCCCTCTCTGCTTTCCTGCGCACTCTAGCCTCAAAAGCACCTTTTTTCACTTTCGGCGCCCCCCAGAGGAAAAAAGACAAACGTCCAGCTTTTGCTGCCACAGCAAAGGTGCCAGCGGGGAAAAGTCATGCTGGTCCTCACTGCCTCCTGGAACCCCGTCAAATGCCCCAGACAATTTGGCCCTCTCTGCTTTCCTGCGCACTCTAGCCTCAAAAACACCGGTTTTCACTTTCAGCGCTGTTTGGAGCAAAAAAGACAAACGTCCAGCTTTTGCTGCCACAGCAAAGGTGCCAGCGGGGAAAAGTGATGCTGGTCCTCACTGCCTCCTGGAACCCTTTCAAATGCCCCAGACAATTTGGCCCTCTCTGCTTTCCTGCGCACTCTAGCCTCAAAAACACCGGTTTTCACTTTCGGCGCCCCCCAGAGGAAAAAAGACAAACGTCCAGCTTTTGCTGCCACAGCAAAGGTGCCAGCGGGGAAAAGTGATGCTGGTCCTCACTGCCTCCTGGAACCCCTTCAAATGCCCCAGACAATTTGGCCCTCTCTGCTTTCCTGCGCACTCTAGCCTCAAAAGCACCTTTTTTCACTTTCGGCGCCCTCCGGAGCAAAAAAGACAAACGTCCAGCTTTTGCTGCCACAGCAAAGGTGCCAGCGGGGAAAAGTGATGCTGGTCCTCACTGCCTCCTGGAACCCCTTCAAATGCCCCAGACAATTTGGCCCTCTCTGCTTTCCTGCGCACTCTAGCCTCAAAAACACCTTTTTTCACTTTCGGCGCCCTCCGGAGCAAAAAAGACAAACGTCCAGCTTTTGCTGCCACAGCAAAGGTGCCAGCGGGGAAAAGTGATGCTGGTCCTCACTGCCTCCTGGAACCCCTTCAAATGCCCCAGACAATTTGGCCCTCTCTGCTTTCCTGCGCACTCTAGCCTCAAAAGCACCTTTTTTCACTTTCGGCGCCCTCCGGAGCAAAAAAGACAAACGTCCAGCTTTTGCTGCCACAGCAAAGGTGCCAGCGGGGAAAAGTGATGCTGGTCCTCACTGCCTCCTGGAACCCCGTCAAATGCCCCAGACAATTTGGCCCTCTCTGCTTTCCTGCGGACTCTAGCCTCAAAAGCACCTTTTTTCACTTTCGGCGCCCTCCGGAGCAAAAAAGACAAACGTCCAGCTTTTGCTGCCACAGCAAAGGTGCCAGCGGGGAAAAGTGATGCTGGTCCTCACTGCCTCCTGGAACCCCTTCAAATGCCCCAGACAATTTGGCCCTCTCTGCTTTCCTGCGCACTCTAGCCTCAAAAGCACCTTTTTTCACTTTCGGCAACCTCCGGAGCAAAAAAGACAAACGTCCAGCTTTTGCTGCCACAGCAAAGGTGCCAGCGGGGAAAAGTGATGCTGGTCCTCACTGCCTCCTGGAACCCCTTCAAATGCCCCAGACAATTTGGCCCTCTCTGCTTTCCTGCGCACTCTAGCCTCAAAAGCACCTTTTTTCACTTTCGGCGCCCCCCAGAGGAAAAAAGACAAACGTCCAGCTTTTGCTGCCACAGCAAAGGTGCCAGCGGGGAAAAGTCATGCTGGTCCTCACTGCCTCCTGGAACCCCTTCAAATGCCCCAGACAATTTGGCCCTCTCTGCTTTCCTGCGGACTCTAGCCTCAAAAGCACCTTTTTTCACTTTCGGCGCCCCCCAGAGGAAAAAAGACAAACGTCCAGCTTTTGCTGCCACAGCAAAGGTGCCAGCGGGGAAAAGTGATGCTGGTCCTCACTGCCTCCTGGAACCCCGTCAAATGCCCCAGACAATTTGGCCCTCTCTGCTTTCCTGCGCACTCTAGCCTCAAAAGCACCTTTTTTCACTATCAGCGCTGTTTGGAGCAAAAAAGACAAACGTCCAGCTTTTGCTGCCACAGCAAAGGTGCCAGCGGGGAAAAGTGATGCTGGTCCTCACTGCCTCCTGGAACCCCTTCAAATGCCCCACACAATTTGGCCCTCTCTGCTTTCCTGCGCACTCTAGCCTCAAAAGCACCGGTTTTCACTTTCAGTGCTGTTTGGAGCAAAAAAGACAAACGTCCAGCTTTTGCTGCCACAGCAAAGGTGCCAGCGGGGAAAAGTGATGCTGGTCCTCACTGCCTCCTGGAACCCCTTCAAATGCCCCAGACAATTTGGCCCTCTCTGCTTTCCTGCGCACTCTAGCCTCAAAAGCACCTTTTTTCACTTTCGGCGCCCCCCAGAGGAAAAAAGACAAACGTCCAGCTTTTGCTGCCACAGCAAAGGTGCCAGCGGGGAAAAGTCATGCTGGTCCTCACTGCCTCCTGGAACCCCGTCAAATGCCCCAGACAATTTGGCCCTCTCTGCTTTCCTGCGGACTCTAGCCTCACAAGCACCTTTTTTCACTTTCGGCGCCCTCCGGAGCAAAAAAGACAAACGTCCAGCTTTTGCTGCCACAGCAAAGGTGCCAGCGGGGAAAAGTCATGCTGGTCCTCACTGCCTCCTGGAACCCCTTCAAATGCCCCAGACAATTTGGCCCTCTCTGCTTTCCTGCGCACTCTAGCCTCAAAAGCACCTTTTTTCACATTCGGCGCCCCCCAGAAGAAAAAAAAAAAACGTCCAGCTTTTGCTGCCACAGCAAAGGTGCCAGCGGGGAAAAGTGATGCTGGTCCTCACTGCCTCCTGGAACTCCTTCAAATGCCCCAGACAATTTGGCCCTCTCTGCTTTCCTGCGCACTCTAGCCTCAAAAGCACCTTTTTTCACTTTCGGCGCCCCCCAGAGGAAAAAAGACAAACGTCCAGCTTTTGCTGCCACAGCAAAGGTGCCAGCGGGGAAAAGTGATGCTGGTCCTCACTGCCTCCTGGAACCCCTTCAAATGCCCCACACAATTTGGCCCTCTCTGCTTTCCTGCGCACTCTAGCCTCAAAAGCACCTTTTTTCACTTTCGGCGCCCCCCAGAGGAAAAAAGACAAACGTCCAGCTTTTGCTGCCACAGCAAAGGTGCCAGCGGGGAAAAGTGTGGTTGGTCCTCACTGCCTCCTGGAACCCCTTCAAATGCCCCAGACAATTTGGCCCTCTCTGCTTTCCTGCGCACTCTAGCCTCAAAAGCACCTTTTTTCACTTTCGGCGCCCCCCAGAGGAAAAAAGACAAACGTCCAGCTTTTGCTGCCACAGCAAAGGTGCCAGCGGGGAAAAGTCATGCTGGTCCTCACTGCCTCCTGGAACCCCGTCAAATGCCCCAGACAATTTGGCCCTCTCTGCTTTCCTGCGCACTCTAGCCTCAAAAACACCGGTTTTCACTTTCAGCGCTGTTTGGAGCAAAAAAGACAAACGTCCAGCTTTTGCTGCCACAGCAAAGGTGCCAGCGGGGAAAAGTGATGCTGGTC
Organism: Vanellus vanellus; assembly: GCF_965231255.1. NCBI lineage: Eukaryota > Metazoa > Chordata > Aves > Charadriiformes > Charadriidae > Vanellus > Vanellus vanellus. Next base: position 11,459 of record NW_028127601.1, read on the forward strand.
CTCACTGCCTCCTGGAACCCTTTCAAATGCCCCAGACAATTTGGCCCTCTCTGCTTTCCTGCGCACTCTAGCCTCAAAAACACCGGTTTTCACTTTCGGCGCCCCCCAGAGGAAAAAAGACAAACGTCCAGCTTTTGCTGCCACAGCAAAGGTGCCAGCGGGGAAAAGTGATGCTGGTCCTCACTGCCTCCTGGAACCCCTTCAAATGCCCCAGACAATTTGGCCCTCTCTGCTTTCCTGCGCACTCTAGCCTCAAAAGCACCTTTTTTCACTTTCGGCGCCCTCCGGAGCAAAAAAGACAAACGTCCAGCTTTTGCTGCCACAGCAAAGGTGCCAGCGGGGAAAAGTGATGCTGGTCCTCACTGCCTCCTGGAACCCCTTCAAATGCCCCAGACAATTTGGCCCTCTCTGCTTTCCTGCGCACTCTAGCCTCAAAAGCACCTTTTTTCACTTTCGGCGCCCTCCGGAGCAAAAAAGACAAACGTCCAGCTTTTGCTGCCACAGCAAAGGTGCCAGCGGGGAAAAGTGATGCTGGTCCTCACTGCCTCCTGGAACCCCTTCAAATGCCCCAGACAATTTGGCCCTCTCTGCTTTCCTGCGCACTCTAGCCTCAAAAGCACCTTTTTTCACTTTCGGCGCCCCCCAGAGGAAAAAAGACAAACGTCCAGCTTTTGCTGCCACAGCAAAGGTGCCAGCGGGGAAAAGTGATGCTGGTCCTCACTGCCTCCTGGAACCCCGTCAAATGCCCCAGACAATTTGGCCCTCTCTGCTTTCCTGCGCACTCTAGCCTCAAAAGCACCTTTTTTCACTATCAGCGCTGTTTGGAGCAAAAAAGACAAACGTCCAGCTTTTGCTGCCACAGCAAAGGTGCCAGCGGGGAAAAGTGATGCTGGTCCTCACTGCCTCCTGGAACCCCTTCAAATGCCCCACACAATTTGGCCCTCTCTGCTTTCCTGCGCACTCTAGCCTCAAAAGCACCGGTTTTCACTTTCAGTGCTGTTTGGAGCAAAAAAGACAAACGTCCAGCTTTTGCTGCCACAGCAAAGGTGCCAGCGGGGAAAAGTGATGCTGGTCCTCACTGCCTCCTGGAACCCCTTCAAATGCCCCAGACAATTTGGCCCTCTCTGCTTTCCTGCGCACTCTAGCCTCAAAAGCACCTTTTTTCACTTTCGGCGCCCCCCAGAGGAAAAAAGACAAACGTCCAGCTTTTGCTGCCACAGCAAAGGTGCCAGCGGGGAAAAGTCATGCTGGTCCTCACTGCCTCCTGGAACCCCGTCAAATGCCCCAGACAATTTGGCCCTCTCTGCTTTCCTGCGGACTCTAGCCTCACAAGCACCTTTTTTCACTTTCGGCGCCCTCCGGAGCAAAAAAGACAAACGTCCAGCTTTTGCTGCCACAGCAAAGGTGCCAGCGGGGAAAAGTCATGCTGGTCCTCACTGCCTCCTGGAACCCCTTCAAATGCCCCAGACAATTTGGCCCTCTCTGCTTTCCTGCGCACTCTAGCCTCAAAAGCACCTTTTTTCACATTCGGCGCCCCCCAGAAGAAAAAAAAAAAACGTCCAGCTTTTGCTGCCACAGCAAAGGTGCCAGCGGGGAAAAGTGATGCTGGTCCTCACTGCCTCCTGGAACTCCTTCAAATGCCCCAGACAATTTGGCCCTCTCTGCTTTCCTGCGCACTCTAGCCTCAAAAACACCGGTTTTCACTTTCGGCGCCCCCCAGAGGAAAAAAGACAAACGTCCAGCTTTTGCTGCCACAGCAAAGGTGCCAGCGGGGAAAAGTGATGCTGGTCCTCACTGCCTCCTGGAACTCCTTCAAATGCCCCAGACAATTTGGCCCTCTCTGCTTTCCTGCGCACTCTAGCCTCAAAAACACCGGTTTTCACTTTCGGCGCCCCCCAGAGGAAAAAAGACAAACGTCCAGCTTTTGCTGCCACAGCAAAGGTGCCAGCGGGGAAAAGTCATGCTGGTCCTCACTGCCTCCTGGAACCCCTTCAAATGCCCCAGACAATTTGGCCCTCTCTGCTTTCCTGCGGACTCTAGCCTCAAAAGCACCTTTTTTCACTTTCGGCGCCCTCCGGAGCAAAAAAGACAAACGTCCAGCTTTTGCTGCCACAGCAAAGGTGCCAGCGGGGAAAAGTCATGCTGGTCCTCACTGCCTCCTGGAACCCCTTCAAATGCCCCAGACAATTTGGCCCTCTCTGCTTTCCTGCGCACTCTAGCCTCAAAAGCACCTTTTTTCACTTTCGGCGCCCCCCAGAGGAAAAAAGACAAACGTCCAGCTTTTGCTGCCACAGCAAAGGTGCCAGCGGGGAAAAGTGATGCTGGTCCTCACTGCCTCCTGGAACCCCTTCAAATGCCCCAGACAATTTGGCCCTCTCTGCTTTCCTGCGCACTCTAGCCTCAAAAGCACCTTTTTTTCACTATCAGCGCCCTCCGGAGGAAAAAAGACAAACGTCCAGCTTTTGCTGCCACAGCAAAGGTGCCAGCGGGGAAAAGTGATGCTGGTCCTCACTGCCTCCTGGAACCCCTTCAAATGCCCCACACAATTTGGCCCTCTCTGCTTTCCTGCGCACTCTAGCCTCAAAAACACCGGTTTTCACTTTCGGCGCCCCCCAGAGGAAAAAAGACAAACGTCCAGCTTTTGCTGCCACAGCAAAGGTGCCAGCGGGGAAAAGTCATGCTGGTCCTCACTGCCTCCTGGAACCCCTTCAAATGCCCCAGACAATTTGGCCCTCTCTGCTTTCCTGCGCACTCTAGCCTCAAAAGCACCTTTTTTCACTTTCGGTGCCCTCCGGAGCAAAAAAGACAAACGTCCAGCTTTTGCTGCCACAGCAAAGGTGCCAGCGGGGAAAAGTCATGCTGGTCCTCACTGCCTCCTGGAACCCCTTCAAATGCCCCAGACAATTTGGCCCTCTCTGCTTTCCTGCGGACTCTAGCCTCAAAAGCACCTTTTTTCACTTTCGGCGCCCTCCGGAGCAAAAAAGACAAACGTCCAGCTTTTGCTGCCACAGCAAAGGTGCCAGCGGGGAAAAGTCATGCTGGTCCTCACTGCCTCCTGGAACCCCTTCAAATGCCCCAGACAATTTGGCCCTCTCTGCTTTCCTGCGCACTCTAGCCTCAAAAGCACCTTTTTTCACTTTTGGCGCCCTCCGGAGGAAAAAAGACAAACGTCCAGCTTTTGCTGCCACAGCAAAGGTGCCAGCGGGGAAAAGTGATGCTGGTCCTCACTGCCTCCTGGAACCCCTTCAAATGCCCCAGACAATTTGGCCCTCTCTGCTTTCCTGCGCACTCTAGCCTCAAAAACACCGGTTTTCACTTTCGGCGCCCCCCAGAGGAAAAAAGACAAACGTCCAGCTTTTGCTGCCACAGCAAAGGTGCCAGCGGGGAAAAGTCATGCTGGTCCTCACTGCCTCCTGGAACCCCGTCAAATGCCCCAGACAATTTGGCCCTCTCTGCTTTCCTGCGCACTCTAGCCTCAAAAACACCGGTTTTCACTTTCAGCGCTGTTTGGAGCAAAAAAGACAAACGTCCAGCTTTTGCTGCCACAGCAAAGGTGCCAGCGGGGAAAAGTGATGCTGGTCCTCACTGCCTCCTGGAACCCCTTCAAATGCCCCAGACAATTTGGCCCTCTCTGCTTTCCTGCGCACTCTAGCCTCAAAAGCACCTTTTTTCACTTTCGGCGCCCTCCGGAGCAAAAAAGACAAACGTCCAGCTTTTGCTGCCACAGCAAAGGTGCCAGCGGGGAAAAGTGATGCTGGTCCTCACTGCCTCCTGGAACCCCTTCAAATGCCCCAGACAATTTGGCCCTCTCTGCTTTCCTGCGCACTCTAGCCTCAAAAACACCGATTTTCACTTTCAGCGCTGTTTGGAGCAAAAAAGACAAACGTCCAGCTTTTGCTGCCACAGCAAAGGTGCCAGCGGGGAAAAGTGATGCTGGTCCTCACTGCCTCCTGGAACCCCTTCAAATGCCCCAGACAATTTGGCCCTCTCTGCTTTCCTGCGCACTCTAGCCTCAAAAGCACCTTTTTTCACTTTCGGCGCCCCCCAGAGGAAAAAAGACAAACGTCCAGCTTTTGCTGCCACAGCAAAGGTGCCAGCGGGGAAAAGTGATGCTGGTCCTCACTGCCTCCTGGAACCCCTTCAAATGCCCCAGACAATTTGGCCCTCTCTGCTTTCCTGCGGACTCTAGCCTCAAAAGCACCTTTTTTCACTTTCGGCGCCCTCCGGAGCAAAAAAGACAAACGTCCAGCTTTTGCTGCCACAGCAAAGGTGCCAGCGGGGAAAAGTGATGCTGGTCCTCACTGCCTCCTGGAACCCCTTCAAATGCCCCACACAATTTGGCCCTCTCTGCTTTCCTGCGCACTCTAGCCTCAAAAGCACCTTTTTTCACTTTCGGCGCCCCCCAGAGGAAAAAAGACAAACGTCCAGCTTTTGCTGCCACAGCAAAGGTGCCAGCGGGGAAAAGTCATGCTGGTCCTCACTGCCTCCTGGAACCCCTTCAAATGCCCCAGACAATTTGGCCCTCTCTGCTTTCCTGCGGACTCTAGCCTCAAAAGCACCTTTTTTCACTTTCGGCGCCCCCCAGAGGAAAAAAGACAAACGTCCAGCTTTTGCTGCCACAGCAAAGGTGCCAGCGGGGAAAAGTGATGCTGGTCCTCACTGCCTCCTGGAACCCCGTCAAATGCCCCAGACAATTTGGCCCTCTCTGCTTTCCTGCGCACTCTAGCCTCAAAAGCACCTTTTTTCACTATCAGCGCTGTTTGGAGCAAAAAAGACAAACGTCCAGCTTTTGCTGCCACAGCAAAGGTGCCAGCGGGGAAAAGTGATGCTGGTCCTCACTGCCTCCTGGAACCCCTTCAAATGCCCCACACAATTTGGCCCTCTCTGCTTTCCTGCGCACTCTAGCCTCAAAAGCACCGGTTTTCACTTTCAGTGCTGTTTGGAGCAAAAAAGACAAACGTCCAGCTTTTGCTGCCACAGCAAAGGTGCCAGCGGGGAAAAGTGATGCTGGTCCTCACTGCCTCCTGGAACCCCTTCAAATGCCCCAGACAATTTGGCCCTCTCTGCTTTCCTGCGCACTCTAGCCTCAAAAGCACCTTTTTTCACTTTCGGCGCCCCCCAGAGGAAAAAAGACAAACGTCCAGCTTTTGCTGCCACAGCAAAGGTGCCAGCGGGGAAAAGTCATGCTGGTCCTCACTGCCTCCTGGAACCCCGTCAAATGCCCCAGACAATTTGGCCCTCTCTGCTTTCCTGCGGACTCTAGCCTCACAAGCACCTTTTTTCACTTTCGGCGCCCTCCGGAGCAAAAAAGACAAACGTCCAGCTTTTGCTGCCACAGCAAAGGTGCCAGCGGGGAAAAGTCATGCTGGTCCTCACTGCCTCCTGGAACCCCTTCAAATGCCCCAGACAATTTGGCCCTCTCTGCTTTCCTGCGCACTCTAGCCTCAAAAGCACCTTTTTTCACATTCGGCGCCCCCCAGAAGAAAAAAAAAAAACGTCCAGCTTTTGCTGCCACAGCAAAGGTGCCAGCGGGGAAAAGTGATGCTGGTCCTCACTGCCTCCTGGAACTCCTTCAAATGCCCCAGACAATTTGGCCCTCTCTGCTTTCCTGCGCACTCTAGCCTCAAAAACACCGGTTTTCACTTTCGGCGCCCCCCAGAGGAAAAAAGACAAACGTCCAGCTTTTGCTGCCACAGCAAAGGTGCCAGCGGGGAAAAGTGATGCTGGTCCTCACTGCCTCCTGGAACCCCTTCAAATGCCCCAGACAATTTGGCCCTCTCTGCTTTCCTGCGGACTCTAGCCTCAAAAGCACCTTTTTTCACTTTCGGCGCCCTCCGGAGCAAAAAAGACAAACGTCCAGCTTTTGCTGCCACAGCAAAGGTGCCAGCGGGGAAAAGTCATGCTGGTCCTCACTGCCTCCTGGAACCCCTTCAAATGCCCCAGACAATTTGGCCCTCTCTGCTTTCCTGCGCACTCTAGCCTCAAAAGCACCTTTTTTCACTTTCGGCGCCCCCCAGAGGAAAAAAGACAAACGTCCAGCTTTTGCTGCCACAGCAAAGGTGCCAGCGGGGAAAGTCATGCTGGTCCTCACTGCCTCCTGGAACCCCTTCAAATGCCCCAGACAATTTGGCCCTCTCTGCTTTCCTGCGCACTCTAGCCTCAAAAGCACCTTTTTTTCACTATCAGCGCCCTCCGGAGGAAAAAAGACAAACGTCCAGCTTTTGCTGCCACAGCAAAGGTGCCAGCGGGGAAAAGTGATGCTGGTCCTCACTGCCTCCTGGAACCCCTTCAAATGCCCCACACAATTTGGCCCTCTCTGCTTTCCTGCGCACTCTAGCCTCAAAAACACCGGTTTTCACTTTCGGCGCCCCCCAGAGGAAAAAAGACAAACGTCCAGCTTTTGCTGCCACAGCAAAGGTGCCAGCGGGGAAAAGTCATGCTGGTCCTCACTGCCTCCTGGAACCCCTTCAAATGCCCCAGACAATTTGGCCCTCTCTGCTTTCCTGCGCACTCTAGCCTCAAAAGCACCTTTTTTCACTTTCGGTGCCCTCCGGAGCAAAAAAGACAAACGTCCAGCTTTTGCTGCCACAGCAAAGGTGCCAGCGGGGAAAAGTCATGCTGGTCCTCACTGCCTCCTGGAACCCCTTCAAATGCCCCAGACAATTTGGCCCTCTCTGCTTTCCTGCGCACTCTAGCCTCAAAAGCACCTTTTTTCACTTTCGGCGCCCTCCGGAGCAAAAAAGACAAACGTCCAGCTTTTGCTGCCACAGCAAAGGTGCCAGCGGGGGAAAAGTCATGCTGGTCCTCACTGCCTCCTGGAACCCCTTCAAATGCCCCAGACAATTTGGCCCTCTCTGCTTTCCTGCGCACTCTAGCCTCAAAAGCACCTTTTTTCACTTTTGGCGCCCTCCGGAGCAAAAAAGACAAACGTCCAGCTTTTGCTGCCACAGCAAAGGTGCCAGCGGGGAAAAGTGATGCTGGTCCTCACTGCCTCCTGGAACCCCTTCAAATGCCCCAGACAATTTGGCCCTCTCTGCTTTCCTGCGCACTCTAGCCTCAAAAACACCGGTTTTCACTTTCGGCGCCCCCCAGAGTAAAAAGACAAACGTCCAGCTTTTGCTGCCACAGCAAAGGTGCCAGCGGGGAAAAGTGATGCTGGTCCTCACTGCCTCCTGGAACCCCGTCAAATGCCCCAGACAATTTGGCCCTCTCTGCTTTCCTGCGCACTCTAACCTCAAAAACACCGGTTTTCACTTTCAGCGCTGTTTGGAGCAAAAAAGACAAACGTCCAGCTTTTGCTGCCACAGCAAAGGTGCCAGCGGGGAAAAGTGATGCTGGTCCTCACTGCCTCCTGGAACCCCTTCAAATGCCCCAGACAATTTGGCCCTCTCTGCTTTCCTGCGCACTCTAGCCTCAAAAGCACCTTTTTTCACTTTCGGCGCCCTCCGGAGCAAAAAAGACAAACGTCCAGCTTTTGCTGCCACAGCAAAGGTGCCAGCGGGGAAAAGTGATGCTGGTCCTCACTGCCTCCTGGAACCCCTTCAAATGCCCCAGACAATTTGGCCCTCTCTGCTTTCCTGCGCACTCTAGCCTCAAAAGCACCTTTTTTCACTTTCGGCGCCCCCCAGAGGAAAAAAGACAAACGTCCAGCTTTTGCTGCCACAGCAAAGGTGCCAGCGGGGAAAAGTCATGCTGGTCCTCACTGCCTCCTGGAACCCCTTCAAATGCCCCAGACAATTTGGCCCTCTCTGCTTTCCTGCGCACTCTAGCCTCAAAAGCACCTTTTTTCACTTTCGGCGCTCGCCCAGAGGAAAAAAGACAAACGTCCAGCTTTTGCTGCCACAGCAAAGGTGCCAGCGGGGGAAAGTGATGCTGGTCCTCACTGCCTCCTGGAACCCCGTCAAATGCCCCAGACAATTTGGCCCTCTCTGCTTTCCTGCGCACTCTAGCCTCAAAAGCACCTTTTTTCACTATCAGCGCTGTTTGGAGCAAAAAGACAAACGTCCAGCTTTTGCTGCCACAGCAAAGGTGCCAGCGGGGAAAAGTGATGCTGGTCCTCATTGCCTCCTGGAACCCCCGTCAAATGCCCCAGACAATTT
>NW_028127600.1:0-1000 GCF_965231255.1 Vanellus vanellus
TTTTGGAAACCTCAGGAGCAAAAAAGACAAACGTCCAGCTTTTGCTGCCACAGCAAAGGTGCCAGCGGGGAAAAGTAATGCTGGTCCTCACTGCCTCCTGGAACCCCTTCAAATGCCCCAGACAATTTGGCCCTCTCTGTATTCCTGCGGACTCCATCCTCAAAAGCACCTGTTTTCGCTTTCGGCAGCCTCCGGAGCAAAAAAGACAAACGTCCAGGTTTTGCTGCCACAACAAAGGTGCCAGCGGGGAAAAGTAATGCTGGTTCTCACTGCCTCCTGGAACTTCTTCAAATGTCACCGACAATTTGGCACTCTCTGCTTTCCTGCGGACTCCATCCTCAAAAGCACCTGTTTTCGCTTTTGGAAACCTCAGGAGCAAAAAAGACAAACGTCCAGCTTTTGCTGCCACAGCAAAGGTGCCAGCGGGGAAAAGTAATGCTGGTTCTCGCTGTCTCCTGGAACCCTTTCAAATGCCCCAGACAATTTGGCACTCTCTGTTTCCTGCGGACTCCATCCTCAAAAGCACCTGTTTTCGCTTTTGGAAACCTCAGGAGCAAAAAAGACAAACGTCCAGCTTTTGCTGCCACAGCAAAGGTGTCAGCGGGGAAAAGTAATGCTGGTTCTCGCTGTCTCCTGGAACCCTTTCAAATGCCCCAGACAATTTGGCCCTCTCTGCTTTCCTGCGGACTCCATCCTCAAAAGCACCTGTTTTCGCTTTCGGCAACCTCCGGAGCAAAAAAGACAAACGTCCAGCTTTTGCTGCCACAGCAAAGGCGCCAGCGGGGAAAAGTAATGCTGGTTCTCACTGTCTCCTGGAACCCTTTCAAATGCCCCAGACAATTTGGCCCTCTCTGCTTTCCTGCAGACTCCATCCTCAAAAGCACCTTTTTTTTGCTTTCGGCAGTCTCCGGAGCAAAGAAGACAAACGTCCACGTTTTGCTGCCACAGCAAAGGTGCCAGCGGGGAAAAGTGATGCTGGTTCTCACTGCCTCCTGGAACC
>NW_028127599.1:0-12631 GCF_965231255.1 Vanellus vanellus
CCCCAGGGGACCCCTCCCCTCCCCCCAAAGGGACCCAAATGTCCCCCTCCCCCCCCCCAGGGGGACTCCCCCCACCCCCCCCAAAGGGACCCAAATGTCCCCTCCCCCCCCCCCAGGGAACACCCCCAAAAGGACCCAAATGTCCCCTCCCCCCCCAGGGGACCCCTCCCCTCCCCCAAAGGGACCCAAATGTCCCCTCCCCCCCCAGGGGACCCCCCCCTCCCCCCCCCCAGCAGGAACGAGGGGACACCGGCTCGTTACCCCGCCCGGTTTAATGAAGGGGGACATGGGGACAGTTGGAGGGGGGGGGGGGACACATTGGAGGGCCACTGGGGGGTCACTGGAGGCCATGGGGGGTCAGTGGGGGCCATGAGGGTCACCATGGGATCACGGGGGCCAGGAGGGTCAGTGGAGGCCACGGGGGGCCACTGGAGGCCATGGGGGGTCAATGGAGGCCACGGGGGCCACCATGGGATCACGGGGGGGCAGGAGGGTCACTGGAGGCCATGGGGGGTCAATGGAAACCATGGGGGGTCAGTGGAAGCCATGGGGGGTCACTGGAGGCCATGGGGGCCACCATGGGATCATGGGGGTCCAGGAGGTCACTGGAGGCCACGGGGAGTCATTGGAGGCCACGGGGGGCCACCATGGGATCACGGGGGTGCGGGAGGGTCACTGGAGGCCATGGGGGGTCACTGGAGGCCGTGGGGGGTCAATGGAGGCCATGGGGGGGTCACTGGAGGCCACGGGGACCACCACGGGACCACGGGGGGCCAGGAGGGGCACTGGAGGCTACGGGGAGTCACTGGAAGCCATGGTGGACCACCACGGGACCACGGGGGGCCAGGAGGGGCACTGGAGGCTACGGGGAGTCACTGGAAGCCATGGTGGACCACCATGGCATCACGGGGAGCCAGGAGGGGCACTGGAGGCTGTGGGGGGTCACTGGAGGCCATGGGGGGTCAATGGAGGCCATGGTGGACCACCATGGGATCACGGGGGGCCAGGAGGGTCAATGGAGGCCACGGGGGGTCATTGGAAGCCATGGTGGACCACCATGGGACCACGGGGGGCCAGGGGGGGTCACTGGAAGCCATGGGGGGTCACTGGAGGCCGTGGGGGGTCACTGGAAGCCATGGTGGACCACCACGGGATCATGGGGGGCCAGGAGGGGCACTGGAGGCCGGTGGGGGGTCACTGGAGGCCATGAGGGGTCACTGGAGGCCATGAGGGGTCACTGGAGGCCACGGGGAGTCATTGGAGGCCATGGGGGCCACCATGGGATCATGGGGGTGCGGGAGGGTCACTGGAGGCCATGGGGGGTCACTGGAGGCCATGGGGGGTCACTGGAAGCCATGGTGGACCACCACGGGACCACGGGGGGCCAGGAGGGGCACTGGAGGCCGTGGGGGGTCACTGGAGGCCATGAGGGGTCACTGGAAGCCATGAGGGGTCACTGGAGGCCATGGTGGCCACCACAGGACCACGGGGGGGCCAGGGGGGTCACTGGAGGCCATGGGGGGTCACTGGAGGCCATGGGGGGTCACTGGAAGCCATGGTGGACCACCACGGGACCACGGGGGGCCAGGAGGGGCACTGGAGGCCGTGGGGGGTCACTGGAGGCCATGAGGGGTCACTGGAAGCCATGAGGGGTCACTGGAGGCCATGGTGGCCACCACAGGACCACGGGGGGCCAGGAGGGGCACTGGAGGCCATGGGGGGGTCACTGGAGGCCATGGGGGGTCACTGGAAGCCATGGTGGACCACCATGGGATCATGGGGGGCCAGGAGGTCACTGGAGGCCACAGGGGGTCAATGGAGGCCATGGTGGCCACCACGGGACCACGGGGGGCCAGGAGGTCACTGGAGGCCGTGGGGGGCCCTCTCAGAGGCAGCAGAAGAGGTCGAGGCTGTTGAGGGCGGTGTCGTCCCCCCGGTGCTGGGGGGGGCTCCAGGCGGGTGCGCAGCCCACACACCCCCAGCCGGGGGGACAGGGGAGGCTCCAGTTGCCCCACGTCCCCAAAGGGCCACCGCCGCCCTCCAGCACCGCCCCGTCCGAGCAGGTGACGTCCAGGTCGTTGGCGGCCGTGTCGTCCCAGAGGCCCCGCGGGGCCTCCACCCGCAGGCGGAAGGCCACCAGCCGCTGCCCCCGGCCACAGCTCAGGGGGGGGACCACGTGCCGCGCCTGGGGGGGGGAGGGGGGGGGGGGACACGGGGATGGCCACGTGTGACGGGGGACGGCTCGGCCACCGGCGGGTCCCCTCCCGCGGCGTGGTGGCCATGGATGGGGGGGGGTGGTCATTGATGGGGGGGGGTGGTCATGGATGGGGGGGGGTGGTCATGGAAGGGGGGGGGTGGCCATGGATGGGGGGGGGTGGCCACTGAGGAACATTGTGGTGGTCATGGAAGGGGGGTGGTGGTCATGGATGGGGGGGGGGTGGTCATGGATGGGGGGTGGTGGTCATGGAAGGGGGGGGGTGGCCACTGAGGAACATTGTGGTGGTCATGGAAGGGGGGTGGTGGTCATGGATGGGGGCTGGTGGCCATGGATGGGGGGGGTGGTCATGGATGGGGGGTGGTGGTCATGGGTGGGGGGTGGTGGCCACTGAGGAACATTGTGGTGGTCATGAATGGGACATGGTGGCCATGGATGGAACATAGCCCCCCATGGCCACCACCATCACCCCATGTGGCCACCCCACCCCAGGACCCCATGACCACCACCCTCACCCCATGGCCACCACCCTCACCCCATGGCCATCACCATCACCCCACAACCACCACCCTCACCCCACGGCCACCACCCTCACCCCATGGCCACCACCCTCACCCCACGTGGCCACCCCACCCCAGGAACCCATGGCCACCACCATCACCCCATGGCCACCACCCTCACCCCACATGGACCCCATGGCCACCACCATCACCCCACAATCACCACCCTCACCCCATGGCCACCACCATCACCCCACATGGCCACCCCACCCCAGGACCCCATGGCCACCACCCTCACCCCACATGGCCACCCCACCCCAGGAACCCATGGCCACCACCATCACCCCATGGCCACCACCATCACCCCACATGGACCCCATGGCCACCACCCTCACCCCACAACCACCACCCTCACCCCACAACCACCACCCTCACCCCACGTGGCCACCCCACCCCAGGACCCCACAACCACCACCCTCACCCCACGGCCACCACCCTCACCCCACAGCCACCACCCTCACCCCATGTGGCCACCCCACCCCAGGACCCCATGCCCACCACCCTCACCCCATGGCCACCACCCTCACCCCATGTGGCCGCCCCACCCCAGGACCCCATGGCCACCACCCTCACCCCATGGCCACCACCCTCACCCCATGTGGCCACCCCACCCCAGGACCCCATGGCCACCACCATCACCCCACATGGACCCCATGGCCACCACCATCACCCCATGTGGCCGCCCCACCCCAGGACCCCATGACCACCACCCTCACCCCACGGCCACCACCCTCACCCCACATGGACCCCATGGCCACCCCCCCGCCCCCCCACTCACGGCCCGTGGCTGGAGGTGACCGTCCCCCCGTCGGTGCAGAGCAGCCGCACCCCGTTGAGCCCCGAATCGTCCCCGAAGAACCCTTTGGGGGGTTCCACCTGCGGCAGGAGGACACCGAGGACCTGTCACCTCCCCCTCCCCCCACCCCGGCTGTCCCCAAAACGTCCCCTCCCCCACCCCCCACCCCCCCCCGCTCCCACCTTCAGCTGGAAACCGGTGGCGTAGGTGCCCTCGGGGCAGAACTCGGCGTCACCCCACTCCCCCCACGGTCCCCCGTTGGCCACCGAGATGACGGTGGTGGTGGCACCTTCAGCCCACCCGGGGCCCAGGGCCACCAGGGCCACCAGGGCCACCAGGGCCACCCACGGGCGCGGGGACGAAGCCATGGCTGTGTCCTCCTCCGGTGTCACCTCCTCCTTTATAACCCATTGGGGACAACGTCCTGGAGGACACGGGGAGGTGACCACAAGGGCGTCCTCCTCGGTGTCCCCATGGGAGGGACTGGGAGGGACTGGGAGAACTGGGATGAGGGAGGGCGGTGGTGGATCTCCCATAGGGTTGTGCCACGTCTGGGGTGGGACCTCCGACCTCCCCTCGGTGTCACCTCCCCCTTTGTCACCCATTGGGGACAACGTCCTGGAGGACACGGGGAGGTGACCACAAGGGTGTCCTCCTCGGTGTCCCCATGGGAGGGACTGGGAGAACTGGGATGAGGGAGGGCGGTGGTGGATCTCCCGTAGGGTTGTGCCACGTCTGGGGTGGGACCTCCCCCCGGTGTCACCTCCCCTTTGTCACCCATTGGGGACAACGTCCTGGAGGACACGGGGAGGTGACCACAAGGGCGTCCTCCTCGGTGTCCCCATGGGAGGGACTGGGAGGGACTGGGAGAACTGGGATGAGGGAGGGCGGTGGTGGATCTCCCATAGGGTTGTGCCACGTCTGGGGTGGGACCTCCCCTCGGTGTCACCCCCCCTTTGTCACCCACTGGGGACAACGTCCTGGAGTCCTCCAAACCCTCCTGGGTCATGTTTTGGGGTGTCCCATGGTCCTCCGAACCCCTCAGGTGACATTTTGGGGTGTCCCATAGACCTCCAACCTCTTCCAGGTCATGTTTTGGGGTGTCCTGAGGCCCTTTGAACCCCACAGGTGACATTTTGGGGTGTCCCATCGTCCTCCAACCCCTCAGGTGACGTTTTGGGGTGTTCCATAGACCTCCAACCTCTTCCAGGTCATGTTTTGGGGTGTCCTGAGGACCTCCGAACCCCTCAGGTGACGTTTTGGGGTGTCCTGAGGACCTTTGAACCCCTCAGGTGACATTTTGGGGTGTCCCATAGTCCTCCAACCTCTTCCAGGTGACGTTTTGGGGTGCCCTGAGGTCCTCCGAACCCCTCAGGTGACGTTTTGGGGTGTCCTGAGGCCCTCCGAACCCCTCAGGTGACATTTTTTGGGGTCGTGTCCTCCCCCCCCCCCCCCCCACCTCCAGTTACCCCATTATGGGGGTTCCCCCCCTCCCCCAAACTGGGACCCCAGTAATGCCCCCCCCCGCCTTGGGGTGACTCCAGTTCCCCTATACTGGGACGACACCCCCCTCCCCCCCCCCCAAACTGGGGCAACCCCCCTCCCAGTTCCCCCATACTGGGGAGCCCCCCCCCCCGCCCCCCAACATCCCATATTAAGGATCTCCCCCCAAACTGGAACCTCATTAACTCCCCCCCCCCCATTTACCCCCCCCAGTTACCCCATACTGGGGTTTCCCCCCCCATACTGGGACCCCCAGTAACCCCCCCCTCCCCCCCCCAGCCTGGGACACCCTCCCCCCCCCCCCAATTCCTCCCCCCAAATTGGGACGTCACCAGTTCCCCCATACTGGGGACCCCCCCCCCCCCCCCAGTTATGCCATACTGGAGCTCTCCCCTCCCCCAAACTGGTACACACCCCCCCCCAGTGCCCCCCCCCCCCCCCCAAAACTGGGTGGGGGGTGGGGCGGTATAAAAACTGACTTTTATTGTATAAAAAGACCCTTAAAAACACGCCGGGAGGGGGCGTGGCCAAAGCGGCGGGGGCGGGGTCGAGGGGCGGGGCCAGGGCTCTCTAGGCGGGGCTAGACTGTGGGGGGTGTGGCTTACGGGGTGGGCGTGGCTACAATGGGGGTCACGGTGGGGGGCGGGGCTTGGCGTGGAGAGGCGGGGCTTGGAGTATGGGGAAGGGCTCTGCAGGGGGCGTGTCCCGGTGGGCGTGGCCTCCAGGGAAAGGGGGCGTGGTCAGTCGGAGTCAGCCGCTGCTGCCATCTCCCCTTTCACCAACAGCTTCTTCCCGCAGCGCGGCACCAGCCCCTCCCCCCGCGGGCGGCGCCCCTTCGCCCTGGGGGGGGGGGGGAGGGGGGGAGGGGGTGAGGAGGGGGGTGTCGGGGACCCCCAACTGCCCCCCACCCCCCTCCACCCCCCACTGGGACCCCCAACTGCCCCAACGGACATCCCCTCCTTCCCCCCCCCCCCCCCCCCAAATTCCCTCTTACAATCCCCATATTCACCCCCCCGGGACCCCCAATTGCCCCCCCCGGACCCCAAATTACCCCCAACTGCCCCCCAGGACCCCAAATTGCCCCCCCAGCACCCCAAATTACCCCTCTGGGACCCTCTAAACACCCCCAACTGCCCCCCGGGACCCCCAAATTTTCCCCCTGGGACCCCAAATTACCCCTCTGGAACCCTCTAAACACCCCCCAACTGCCCCAGAAGACCCCCACATCGCCCCCCCCGCCGGGACCCCCACGCACCCCCTCCCCCCAACCCCGGTGGGGGGACGGACAGAGGCCCCCGCGGGACTCACGGCCGTGGCGCTGCCGCCCCCCCTCCGCCATCTCCAGCGCTTCGTTAATCTCCTTCAGCATCTCGTAACGACGGCGCCCGCGGACCTGCGGAGACCCCCACATCCCCCCGTGGGACCCCCATCCCACCCCCGGGACCCCCTATTACCCCCCGGGACCCCCATCTAACCCATAGGACCCCCAAATCCCCATCCCAGAACCCCCATCCAACCCCCGGGACCCCCCAAATTCCCCCCTTGGGACCCCCATGTAACCCACAGGATGCCCAAATTCCCCCCTGGGACCCCCAACTGCCCCACGGGACCCCCAACTTCCCCCCCCCCCCCCAGGGCACCAAATTTCTTCCCTGGGAGCCCCAAACATCCCCCGGGACCCCCAACTCACCCCCGGGACCCCCAAACTCCCCTCCCGGTACCCCAAATTGCCTCCCTGCGCCCCCCAAACACCCCCCCAACCGCCCCACGGGACCCCCAAATTTCCCTCTTGGAACCCCTGAATGCCCCATGGGACCTCCAAAAGACCCAACCGCCCCACGGGACCCCCAAATTACCCCCTGGGACCCCCAACCACCCCATGGGACCCCCAAATTTCCCCCCTGGGACCCCCAACCACCCCATGGGACCCCCAAATTCCCCCTGGGACCCCCAAATGCCCCAAAGAACCCCCCAACTGCCCCACGGGACCCCAAATGCCCCAAAGAACCCCCCAACTGCCCCATGGGACCCCCAAATCACCCCCTGGGACCCCCAAATTTCCCTCTTGGAACTCCCAAATGCCCCACGGGACCCCCAAATTTCTCCCTTGGGACCCCCAAATGCCGTGGGGCTGACCTGCAGGTTGAAGACCTCGGGGTCGGGGTGGGGGTTCAGCACCCGCTTCTTGGAGCTCTCGGGGGCTTCAGGCGGGGGGGGCAGCGCTGGGGGGAGGGGGGAGGGGTGGGGGGTAAGGGGGGGGGAGGGGAGGTGGGGATGGCACCCCCCAGGCGTCCGCGTGCCACCCCTCCCCCCCCCCCAAAAGGATCCCCGGCACTCACTTCCCCCCCCCAAATACCCTCCAAGGACCCACTGCACCCCCGTGGCCCCGCCCCCTCCTCCAGGCCCCGCCCCCTCCTCCCAGTCCCCGCCCCCTCCTCCCTAACCCTACCCACCTCCACCCAGACCCCACCCCCTCTCGCTTGGCTCCACCCCCCTCGTGGCCCCGCCCCCTCCTCCCTGGCCCCACCTCCTTCCTCCCTGTCCACGCCCCCTCCTCCTATGCCCCCCCCCCGGTTTGGCTCCGCCTCCCTCCTCCCACACCCCCCCGGCATCCTGGCTTGGCCCCGCCCCCTCCTCCCAGTCCCCGCCCCCTCCTCCCTGACCCTACCCACCTCCACCCAGACCCCGCCCCCTCTTGCTTGGCTCCACCCCCCTCATGACCCCGCCCCCTCCTCCTATGCCCCCCCGGGTTTGGCTCCGCCTCCCTCCTCCCACACACCCCCCCGGCACCCTGGGTTGGCCCCGCCTCCCTCCTCCCAGGCCCCGCCCCTCCTCACCGGCCCCGCCTCCCTCCTCCCAAGCCCCCCCGTTGCCACCCTGGCTTGGCCCCGCCCTCCCTCCGCCCAGGCCCCGCCCCCACCTCGCTTGGCCCCGCCCCCACCTCGCTTGGCCCCGCCCCTCTTGCGGAAGTTCTCCTCCTCGATCTTGCGGTCCCTCCCGGGGCAGGCGCACACCCGCACCTCGAAGCAGCGGCGCCCCAAAATCTGCCCCCTGGGGGGGGGTGGGGGGGGGGGTGGGGGGGGACGGACACACGGACACATGGCACAACGACCCCCAGGGACCCCCAGACCACCCTTCACCCCCCCCCCCCCCCAGGACCCCAACATTAAGGGTACCCCCCCCATAAAGAGACACACCCCCCACCCCAAAGGGACCCCCCCTAAAGGGCCCCCCCCCCCCATAAAGGGACCCCCACCCCAAAAGGGACTCCCCCCCCATAAAGGGGACCCCACCCCAAAAGGAACCCCCCCCAATAAAGGGACCCCCCCAAAAGGGACTCCCCCCATAAAGGGACCCTCTCATAAAGGGACCCCACCCCAAAAGGGACACCCCCCCCTCCCCATTAAAGGGACTCCCCCCCAAAAAGGGACTTCCCCCCCAAACCTCACTCAACCCCCCCAAACTCACCACCCCCCCCCCCCCCCCCCCCCCAGAGCGCCCAACCACCTTTCGGGGGGGGGGGACGATGACACGACAGACAGGACACCCCCAGGGAACAATCCCCCCCCCCCAAAGTCACCCCCCCCAAATCTCCCCCCCCCCCCCCAAGTGACCCAGACACCTTTTGGGGGGGGACACACACAACACAAGACACCCCCAAGGGACAACACCCACACACCCCCCCCCCCAAAGTCACCCCCCCCAAATGTCCGTCCCCCCCCCAAGTGACCCCAACACCTTTCGGGGGAGGGGGGGACGGACGGACACAAGACACCCCCCAGGGAACACTGCCCCCCCCCCCCCCCCAAAGCACCCAACCGCCATTTGGGGGGGGGGGGGGGAACGGGACGAACAGGACACCCCCCAGGTGACACCCCCCCCCCCTTAAAAATCTCCCCCCCCCCCCAAATCTCCCCCCCAAAAACACCCAACCGCCATTGGGGGGGGGTAGGATGCGATGGGACCCCCCTCACCCCCCAAAAAAAAGGGACACAGGGGTAGGGGGGGGTGGGGGGCGTCTGGGGGTGTGGGGGGTGTGTGGGGGGGGTGTCGGGGTGGTGCCCCCCCCGCCGTGGGTCTCACCCCGGTGCCTCCAGCGTGAGGATGGCGAGGATGGGGCGGCGGTTCATCCCCCCCATGCAGGAGCTGTTGCACATGAAGTTGTACAGCACCGTCGTACAGTCCGACCCCACCTTTGGGGGGGGGGAACATCGTTATGGGGGGGGGGGGGTCACCCCCCAAAACCTCCCCCCGACCCCCTCCTTACAGCCCCCCAAAACATACCCCCCCCAATAACCCCCTCTGGGGGTCCCGGGGGGGTATTTGAGTGCGCCAGAGGGGAATTTGGGGCTCTACTGGAGAATGTGGGGGGGGGACACATCATTACGGGGGGTGGGGGGTCACCCCCCAAAACCTCCCCCCCCACCCCCTCCTTACAGCCCCCCAAAAACATACCCCCCCCAATATCCCCCTCTGGGGGTCCCAAAGGGGTATTTGAGGGCACCAGAGGGGAATTTGGGGGCTCTATGGGAGGATTTGGGGGGGGGGGAACATCGTTATGGGGGGGGTCACCCCCCAAAAACCTCCCCACCCCCACCCCCTCCTCGCAGCCCCCCAAAACATACCCCCCCCCAATACCCCCCTCTGGAGGTCCTAAAGGGGTATTTGAGAGCACCAGAGAAGGATTTGGGGCTCTACTGGAAAATTTGGGGGGGGGGGGGGGCATCGTTATGGTGTCACCCCCCCAAAACCTCCCCACCCCCACCCCCTTCCTTGCAGCCCCCCAAAATATACCCCCCCCAATATCCCCCTCTGGGGGTCCCAGGGGGGTATTGGGGGTCCTGGAGGGGTATTTGGGGGGCTCAGGGGGGTATTTGGGGGTCTCAGGGGGGTATTGGGGGTCCTGGAGGGGTATTTGGGGGGCTCAGGGGGGGTATTTGGGGGACTCGGTGGGTATTTGGGGGTCCCGGGGGGGATTTGGGGCTCTTGAAGGAGTATTTGGGGGTCCCGGGGGGGGATTTGGGGGTCCCGGGGGGTATTTGGGGACTCGGTGGGTATTTGGGGGTCCCGGGGGGGTATTGGGGCTCTCGGTGGGTATTTGGGGGCCCCAGGGGGATTTGGGGGTCTCAGGGGGTTATTTGGGGGTCCTGGGGGGGATTTGGGGGTCTCAGGGGGGTATTGGGGGTCCCGGGGGGGGAATTTGGGGGTCTCAGGGGGGTATTGGGGGTCCCGGGGGTGTATTTGGGGGCCCCGGGGGGGGTGGGTCGGGGGTACCTCGGGGGGCTCGTAGGGGACGGCCACGCTGTGGCGTTTGGTGGTCTCGTCGTCATGGTAACGGGCCTGCGGGTTCCCCTCCACCCGGATGAGGTGCTGAGCGGGGGCCAAACCTGGGGGGCGCCCCCCAAGTCAGCCCCACACCCCCCAAACCAGCCCCAGCCCCCCCTGCCCCCAAAAACCCCCAACCCCCCATTACCCCCCCCATACCCCCCCCAATACCCCCTTTCCCCCAATAACCCCTCCCCCAAACCCCCCCTCTCCCCATAGCCCCCTCCCCCCCATCCCCCCCCTCCCCCCTCTCCTCCCCCCTCTCCCCATAGCCCCCCATACCCCCCTCCCCCCCATCCCCCCTCTCCCCATAGCCCCTTTTGCCCCCCCCACTGCCCCCATTTCCCCCATACCCCCCCAATACCCCCTTCCCCCCATACCCCCCTTTGCCCCCCCCAATTCCCCCTCCCCCCTCCCCCCCAATACCCCTTTTCCCCGCATACCCCCCTCCCCCCCTCCCCCCATACCTCCCCCTCCCCCCATACCCCCTCTCCCCACCCCCCATACCCCCCTCCCCCCCCTTTTCCCCCCTCCCCCCCAATACCCCCTTCCCCATATACACCCCTCTTACCCCCCCTCTCCCCATACCCCCCTCCCCCCATATCCCCCTCTCCCCACCCCCCCATACCCCCCTCTCCCCCAATATCCCCCTCCCCCCCATACCCCCCATAAGCCCCTTCCCCCCTCCCCCCCTTCCCCCCCCTTCCCCCCTCTCCCCCCTCCCCCCCATACCCCCCTCCCCATACCTCCTTCCCCCCATACCCCCTCCCCCATATCCCCCCTCTCCCCACCCCCCCCATACCCCCGTCTCCCCCAATACCCCCCTCCCCCCCATACCCACTCCCCCCCTTCCCCCCCATACCCCCCCTCTCCCCATAACCCCTCTCCCCCCCATACTCCCCCTTTCCCCATCCCCCCCCTCCCCATCCCCCCCTCTCCCCCCTCCCCCCCGTACCCCCCTCTCCCCATCCCCCCTCTCCCCCATCCCCCCCCTCCCCCATCCCCCCCTCTCCCCTCTCCCCCCCCCATCCCCCCCCTCCCCCATCCCCCCCCTCCACTCTCCCCCCCATCCCCCCCCTCCCCATCCCCCCCTCTCCCCTCTCCCCCCTATACCCCCCCTCTCCCCATCCCCCCCCAATACCCCCTCCCCCCCATACCCCCCTCTCCCCCCATCCTCTCCCCCCCCCAATTCCCCCTCTCCCCCCCCTCCCCCCAATGCCCCCCTCCCCCCATACTCCCCTCTCCCCCCTCCCCCCTCTCCCCCTCCCTCCCCTTCCCCCCCTCCCCCCCCAATTCCCCCTCTCCCCCCCCCAATGCCCCCTTCCCCCCATACACCCCCCTTACCCCCCTCCCCCCATACTCCCCTCTCCCCCCTCTCCCCCCATCCCCTCCCCCCCCTCCCCCCCATATCCCCCTCTCCCCATCCCCCCCCCCCACCCCCCTCCTTTTCTCCCCCTCCCCCCCCCCCTCGCCCCCCCCTCACCGTCTCCGCCCCCCCCACACCTCTCGTGGTGGGGGCACCTCCGCACCACCTCGGCCACGTGCTCCGACTTCTTGTAGACGGCGACGGCGCGGAGCAGCGCCCCGGGGGGGGGCGGGACCCCCACCCTCACCTGCACGGGGCAGGGCTTGGCCAGGCGGCAGTACAGCTTGTTCAGCTCCAGCGAGTACTGCGGGGGGGCAGCGCTGTGGCACCCCCCCGCGGCACCCCCATATGGGGCAGCGCTGCGGGACCCCCCCCCATCGCCCATATATAGAGCACAGCTATTTAGGACCCCCCCCCAAATCACCCCCATATATAGAGCACAGCTATTTAGGACCCCCCCCAAATCACCCCCATATAGAGCACAGCTATTTAAGACCCCCCCCCCATCACCCCTCTGTGGGGCGCCGCTGCGGGACCCCCCCCATACCACCCATATATGGGGCAGCACTGTGGGACCCCCCCAAATCACCCATAGATAAAGCACAGCTATTTAGGACCCCCCCAAATCACCCCCATATAGAGCACAGCTATTTAAGACCCCCCCCCCATCACCCCTCTGTGGGGCAGCGCTGCGGGACCCCCCCCATATCACCCATAAATAGAGCACAGCTATTTAGGACCCCCCCAAAATCACCCCCATATAGAGCACAGCTATTTAGGACCCCCCCCAAATCACCCCTCTGTGGGGCAGCGCTGCAGAACCCCCCCCCACATCACCCATAGATAAAGCACAGCTATTTAAGACC
>NW_028127598.1:0-9880 GCF_965231255.1 Vanellus vanellus
GCCCGGGAGCGGTTGCCATGGTGACGCGGCGGCGGCGGCGGCGCGGGGCCGTTGCCGGGGCGACGGGCAGGTGCGGCCGCGCCTGCGCGGCGCGGAGTGGGGGGCGGATTTACCAAACCCGCGGCTTTTTCTTCTTCAAAACCGGATCGGTTTGTGTGCGACGGCACAAAATAAAACCGTCGCGCCTTCTTCCCCTCTTGCCTTCCGTCAGCTCTCGGGTAACGCCCGGGGGCTACCCGGAGCCGGCTCGGCTCCAGCGGAGCGGCAGCCTGCCGCAGGCGGCGGCTTGAAGCCCCCGCCCCGCCAGCGCCGGGCGGCCGGCGGGCGGGAGACACCCCCGCACGCGCCGAAGGAGCCCGCTCGTCTCCCCGGTGGTCCTGGCCCTCCCCCGCCGCCGGGGGCGGGCGCCCGGCAACGGCCCGTGCGGGACCGGCGCTGCAGGGCGGGGCCGAGGCGGGCGGGGAAGAGGGGCCGAGACGGGGAGGCGGGGGGGAAGACGGCAGGCAGCCGGGGCCGAGGGCTAGTGGCGAGGCGGGGCCGGGACGAGCGGGGAGGCGGGGCCGAGGAGGGCGGGAGGCGCGGCAGAGGCCGGGAAGGAGGCAGGACCCACGAGAGCGCTGTACTGCGCGGGCGCGGCCGCCCGGCTGCAGTACCGACTTGCGGCCGCCAGGCGGCAGATGCGAGCGCAGACCATCGCGCCGTAGCGCGCATGCGCCGATCCCCGGCCGCAGTACCGGCGTTCGGTCGCACGGTGGCGGCAGCGAGCGCGCGGCAGTTCGCTGTCCTGCGCACGCGCGCCCCTCGCACCATCGCGCTGTACTGCGCATGAGCGGCTCCCCGGGTGCAGAACCGGCTTTTGGTCGCCTGGTGGCAGAAGCGAGCGCAGACGCGCGCCGTACTGCGCATGCGCGCATCCCCGCTGCAGGGGCGGGGGAGCCGGGGGCCGAGCAAGGCTGGGCGGGGCCAGCGAGGCGGGGCCGGGGCGGGAGGCGGGGCTCCGGCAGAGGTCAGCCAAGCGTGGGAGGCGGGGCCCAGGGGACGGGAGGCGGGGCCGAGGAGGGGTGGCAGGTGGGGCAGCGCGGGGAGGCGGGGCCTATGGCAACCGGGGGCGGGGAGGGGGCGTGGCCGAGGAGGGCTACAACCCCCCTGCGCGGGAGGGGGGGGGAACGGGGACGGACCGCCCCCAGGGGAGCCGGCCGGGGGAACCCACAGCGGGGGACTCACGGGGGGCGCCCCACTCTCCGCAACTCGCCCACGCTGGAGCCACCAAACTGCCGCCGCTGCACCCACCTTTTCCTCACGTCGGGGTGGGCGTTTCTTCACTTTTCCACAAGGCTCAGCTTTGGGGCTTTTTAACGCTTAGCCACCACGCAACCATTGGTGATTTTTGCTTCTGAGCGTGGAAAAGGGGTTTTTTGCTTTCCAGCTGCACCAAGCCAGGTGGATGGGGCTTGCCCGGGAGACCCAAGTTGGGAAAGTTTTTCTTCTTTTTTTTTATTTTTTTTTTTTTTCCCAAAACAGAAAATTGGGGTTGTCCCGTCCCCCCCCCCCCCCCCCCCCCGCAGACCCAGAAGTAGGGCTTTGGGGTACTTTTGTGCTGTGGTGGCAACTCCCGCTTTGCGTGCACAGCCCGGCAGGGGAAAGCGGCCCCAAATTGGGATGGGAAAAGGGGGAGAAGGGGAAGGGGGAGAAGGGGAAGGGGTAGTTTTTAAAAGCGCTTTTACATCTTAAAAAAAAAAAAAATAAAAATGGGGAAAGGTGCAGGGCGGTGTGGCGGGGTTTTAAGGGCTTTCCGTAAATAGGC
Source organism: Vanellus vanellus (assembly GCF_965231255.1). Taxonomy (NCBI): domain Eukaryota; kingdom Metazoa; phylum Chordata; class Aves; order Charadriiformes; family Charadriidae; genus Vanellus; species Vanellus vanellus. The sequence continues at coordinate 1,805 of NW_028127598.1, forward strand.
TTTCCTTGCATTTCAAAAACCTTACCGAGAATAGACATGTCCCCTAGGTATCCATTTACACACAGACATAGATATATTTAGGGTCAATATAAGCCTGAGGAATACCGGAAAACCTCGAGGAGCTGAAGGGGAGAGACAGAGCAGGTAAAGAAAAGGGCGGGCAGCCCGGCAGACAGAGAACGACAGAGCCAAAAATGGGCTCTGGGACACACCTTTTTATAGTCTAAAATCCTTTACGTAACAGAGTAGATCTAGGGGTTTATTCCAAACTCCTCCTATGTAAAGCAATGAATATTCATTTATTAAGAGACTAAAATGTGAGATTTTTCTTTATTTCAATGCCTCACGCCCATATTTACAGGTTTTAAAGTTTGCTAATCCCCCCCCCCCCCCCCCGAATTTTCAGACATTTGGGGGCTGTGATCCGCCTCTTTTCAGGCGACCCCCGTGTGACCCCCCCATCCCCCACTCACCTGCTCCTCTGCAGCATCACTGCCCACGCTCCCTCAGGGCCCCTGGGCTGCCCCAAATGACATCATCACCCACACACACACACACCCTTTTTATTCCCCCCCCAAAAAAAGGCACAAAGCCAGCGGACCCAGGGCTGGCCCCGTCCCCTCGGGCCGCTCAGCCACCGGCAGGCAAACCTGGTGTGGGATCATTACTGGAGGTGACTTAGAAATTAAGGTAATGCCCCGTTTTGAAGAAAAGTGCAGCGTGGAGGAAACTCTCCAGGGCAGAGTGCAGCTGGTGTGCAAAGGACGCGTTTCACAAAGGTCCCCGAGGCAACCTTAGATGTTGACGACATTGGGGGAGTCCGGTGCGCCAACTCTAAGGAAAAACAGCGCGGCGGATGGAGCGGAGTGGAGATGCCACGGCCAAACTCTGCGATCAAATGGGAACTTGAGAGTCAAATGGAACCCCTGAAGGCCTTATGGAACTGATAAGCTGCCCAATTGTTACCCTGAGCCAACCATCTGTCATTTTGGACAAAATGCTATCCTTTGGGTGAAATTTGCTCATTATAATGTCATTATAATACCAAAACACACCTCCATCCCAAAAGCTACCCGCCTCCGAGGTGCGACCGCTCCTCACGGAGTCCTCGCTCTGAATTTTTCGTAGTCTATACCTTTAAAAGCCAAGCGAGAGAATTTTACACCAATCGTAACACAAGTAGGTATGACTAGAGTCCATCAGGCTCCACCTGAAAGGTTAAAAAAAAAAAAAAAAAAAAAAGAGAGGTATGAAAATAGCGTCAGAGAGGAGGGATGTCAGGGAAGATACCAACGCGGGCAGGGAAATGCCATGGCCGACCACCTGTGACTGCTGGCGTCCTCTCCTCGCCCCCCACAAGGACGCTCGTGGGGAAGATTCGAACGCTCGGCTATGCCAAGTGCTTCCCCGGGAAACTTAGAAATCTCTATAGAGTTGTTTTAGAACTTAGCGCATTTGTAGCCAGGCTGTATCACTAACATCTTTAGTATTCGCACGGGCTTTGCAGACGGTCACTATCACCGGCACTCCAAAAGAACTTGTGCCTCTGTCGCTTCAATAAACGACACTTTTCACCAATCTAGCCGTGAGAGTTCCTAGTGAACGCCACCCAAATCCTCACGTGTGGCCGCGCTGGTTCACGGGACGCCGCTTGATCCGATTGCGTGTGGTGCTATTAGTGCCTCCGTAATCGTGATAGTTCAATAGTACATATTGAACGCCACCGGACTTTTAATGCCAAATCGGGCATCGCTCAGAACCTAAGCCTCGCCGCCCCCAGCCCCTCTGAGACAGCCTGGAACGCAAAGGGCTTTCTTGTCTGCCAAATTACTTTGCCCTTTAACACAACACCTGGGCAGGGAGAGGTCTACTGAGCGTCGCCAGACCCGTACGGCGAGACACCTGAAACACCAAAAGCCCCAATTATATTTCAGCAGATTAACAAAGAGCACAGAAGAAAGCAGAGGAATTCCCTCACACCGAGGCACGGGGCGGCAGCGCAGCGACAGGAGGACTCCTGTAGGGAAACAGCTCAGCGCCAAATACAGCGTGGCCTTTCAAAGCCAGAGCGACTGGAACTCTTCCGGTCAGTATTAAGACTAAGTGCCGCCTGCTGCCATTCTGAGCACAGCAGTAAACCCTCGGGCTGGCTCTGGGAAACCCCTCCTGCCTTCCTCACGGCGCTGCCGCGGGGACCTCCCCCTGCCAGGCTGCCGCACAGGGCTGGGCCGTGACCAGAATCGACGCGACGGACCCCCTCAAACAGCTACAGCCCTCATGCCACTGCTGCTGCTGCTGCTGCTGCTGCTGCACACCTTGCTGGGTCAGTACAGCCGAAAGGGAAGGGTAAAACTCCAAAGAGTGCAATGAACAAGAACGAACAAAGCTCAGTCCTTCACTCTACGCTGAAGAGGTGCACGTATGCTTAGAGATCTCTCGCTCTCTCTCTCTCTGCAATAAGAATACTTATAGTATAAAAGTATTTGACTTTCCTTTGGCACTAAATGAACTTGCCCAGCTGTCAATCCATACCATTAAACCATCCATCTCCAAAATACACAGCTATAATTTGACTCGGGGGAGGGGGGAGTTGGGTGCCGCACGATTAGCGGGGACGTCTGGCCGGCTGCCCTGCCCAGGAGAGATGCTGCTGAACCGCCGGGGAAACGCGCTGCTGACAGCCAGACAGAAACCAAGAACTCCAGAGCGCTCCCTCTGAAGATTGGCAATAAAAAACCGCTAACATTCAACTGTCCCTTTTGAAACGTATCCTTTGTTTAAACATTTGGTTTTAAACATTTCCTTTCTTAAACGTTTAAATGTAACTTTTTTAAAAAACGGCCCTGTTTTTAAAGCTTTAGAACAAATACCTCATTGCCAAAGTACACCGAATACATTGTATGCTACAGCCATTTGGCAGCTGCAGTTTAAACAACGCAAGGACGTTTGTAAATTCTACAATTTTAACCATTTTTAAAGTTTAATTTAGGATAGAAAAATCAGCAAGATGAAAAAGCCCCCATAGGCTTTTACCGGGGAGGGGGGGGGGGGGAGGGGAGGGAGGGGAGGGGATCAAATCCCCGCTCCCGCAATCCATAAGGCCACCAAAAAGGACCGGCAGATGGACTGATGCTTTCGGCTGTGCTGAGTGCGCAGAGGAACGCGTGTTTATGATACCTCGCCTGGTACGACTGAGAACCCAACAAATTCAGAAGACGGGCTGTGGACTTTGGTTTTCTTAAAACAAACAAACAAACAAACAAAAAACCAAAACCAACCCCAAACAAACGGGGAAAAAAAAAAAAGAGAAAGAGAAAGAGTGCAAAGTCTCGTTGCCAAATAAGGCCATTAGGGAAGCAGTAGCTCACCAAAAACACATCGGGACCCGCTGTCACCACTTACAAGGCTGCCAGTGCTTCCTGGCAAAGCCCGGAAAACACACAGAAGCCACCCTGCTTTGTCCCACTTTGTCCCTGTCTCTTCTCTGACCTCGACTGCTTTGCATACAGAGGCTAGTATCTCAGTAAGGTTATCCAGGACTACTGGAAGCTATTTTAAAAACCTGTGGACTGAAAAAGCATAAAGCTTTTACCACGAAAACAAAGTCTCTTTCTTCGGAACATCTGAACCCTTGCGAACCCTTTCTTGCCTCTTTTAGTGCAACATTATTCTCACAGTGCCAGTTAACGGTAAGCACACAGAAAGAGATGATGCTTTCGGGTGGAGAAAATAAGCGGAGCGAAGCGAGCTTTGCATGGGCGCAACGTGCTCCGGAACACACCTTATTTTTAGTATTCGCGTTCAAATATTTCATCGAAAAACTACGGGAGGAGAGTCAGCACATCCTTTGCTTTCACTTCAAAGCCCCCACGACAAGGACCTTAGGAAAAACGCAGACGCACATGGGAGACGTACCTGGTCCTGGCAGAGCACTCTGGATCCTTTCCGTGTGTCCCGTACCGTCACGGCAGAAGAAAGGGTGACCGCGGAGAAAGGCTGGCCGTTGACAACCTGCCGAGAGAGGAAAAAAACCCGTGAACGCAAAGCCAGGTAGGAATCTCAAGCTGCCTTCTTCCCTGAAGGTTTGCCCAGACGACAGCTGAGCGGAGGAAAAAGTACTTGGCATCACCTTTGGGACGCTTCCTGCTGCTGTTGTTGTTCTGCCTTCAGAAATCCTACTCGGAGCCAAGTTTTTCACTACCGGCCCAAGCGCTTCCCTTCCTGGTATCACCAGCACATTTACACAGGCAAGTCACTTCATTGCTCTGCTCAAATCAGCCAAAGGAAAGTTACAGCCCTGAGAGTGGAGTGCAAAAGGAGAGGTCAGGCAGCAAAAGGGCTCTGCAGGCTGCCACCAGGCAACACTGCGCTCTGCTTTGGAAACCACGCGCATGCCCCACACAAACCCACAACCCCCGCAAAAAAAAAAACCAAAACAAAACAAAACAAAAACTCCCAGCCCTGAGGGAGCTGGGGGGAAAGGAGTGAAAGGGAACCGCACGGTTAAGTGACATTTGGCCGTTACACTGACCGTGTACTTCAGCGGCTCTCCGAGCCTACCCCTCAATCTGCGCAACGACCAGTCCTTTTCTGGAAGGACAAGCTTCTCAGACTTAAAAACCCTAGATCGGAGGCTCCACGCAACAGAAGGTGGGTTGAGCCACAGGACAACATGCCATCAACACTGAAAGATAAAAAAAAGTTGAGTAAAAACCAAGCAAAACATCAGTTTCCATCGCGTTTCATTCATTCCGTTTCCACTGGCACCTAGGTGCTCCAAAATTAACCACGCTCGCGCCACGGGCTCCTAACGATTCAGTTACGCAGGGAAAGAGAAAAGGCCATTTCCAACTTGCCCATAAAAGTAGCATGAACAAACAGAAGGGAAACACCGGACCCTAAAGAAGGTATTGGGCAGCTCTTAATTTAGGCGAGAGGAAAGGTGGCTCTTTCACCCCAAAGGAAGACGTTCCTAACTACCCAGGCACCAGTCCGGGAAGGAGGCGCGCTCTGTTCACTGCAGTCCTGCATCCGCTTTTCTGCGCTGGCAGCAAATTTGCCCTTTCTGCCCGTTTGACGTGGAGTACCCGGAGCGCCCCTGAACTCGCAAACGTGTCTCCCCGCTCCCCCAGCCCCACGCCTGCCATTACCTGAGCAGCTGGCGGAATCAATCCCGCAGGATTTTCTTCCCGGGACGCACAAGGGGACGCTGGGAAAAGAGGAGGCGAGAAATGACCCTCTTTGTCGCAGCCAGACAACGGGCACAAGCCGGGGGACCCCCACCCCACCTCTGCCCTCGGGAGCGGGGCCCAGACAGGTGCTTGGCGGGGATTTAACCCCCCCGGCAAGAGGCCGGGCTCCCCGCCGGCAGAAGCACCGCTCGCCTCCCCTCTGCTCGCAGCTCCTCGCTTGGGACAGCCCAGCCTGCACCCGGCCGCTCTTCAGCCCTGCGGGAAGTGCAGTTTGGCCGGCGGCTGCTCCAGCCAACACACGCTCCGGCTAATTGCAGCTCCTGCTCGTTACCGCTGCCGGGAGTCTTGCCTCTGGCTAATGCGTGCTCCGGACAGAGGACACCCCATCTCCCTCCAGCTCCTGCTTGCCAAGCTCTGGCTAATTGAAGCCCCGGCTCTGCACTGAAGCTCCAGCTGATTTCAACTCCTTCTTCCCAGCTCCACCTACTTGCAATAGCCTGGGCTGTTGACGGGGTCGTCAACCAATCAGCGTCCTGACTTGAGTGTTAGGGTTAAACACCATGGCTTTACACAGTATAAATATCAATAAGTTGCTATGATTAATCGCTTAATATCTATGCTCAGCAATGTCCAAAGAAGAGCTAGATTCAAAGAGGAGAGGCGTGCCAGGTCTGAAAAGCGCCTTTCCCCCCGAGAGACATGGAGTTCAGTCAGCTGCGTGCCAGCCTCCTGAACTCGGGGGTCCCATGGCACCAGACCCCCACCTGCGGGGAGGGTCCACGCACCTTGCCCACCCCCTGCTTTTCCCCGCAGCACCCAACGCCTCCCAACTCCTCTCTGCCTCCCCCCCCCCCCGGCCCCTGCAAAACCAACCAGGCTGGAGTCTGCTCTTAACCCCCAAACCCGCTCGTTTAGTGCCCCTTTCTGAGCTCATAACCTCAGCTGCTGGGCCCCTTCTCAAGCCCCAAAAACGCAGGACCGCACCCCTGCTCCTCAGCCCAAAGCCACACAACTCCGCCTGTTTCTGCACCCCAAAACCAGCCCCGGGAACCTGCTTTCCAGCCCTCGGGGCAGAAGACCTGCTCTCTGTTTCGGGCCCCGAAGCGGCTCACCCCCTCTGCTTCCTCACCCCCTCGGCAGTCCCCGCGGGCCACGCTGAGGGCCAGCCCGAGCGCAGCCACCCCACAGCCCGCCACCCCCAGGGCCCACAGACACTTTTGGGGAGCGCTGGGCAAGTGCGGAGGGCCCGACCCCACCGCGCTGCGGGGAAGCGCCGGCACGGCCCGGGCGCCGCTTCACTATCGCCCTTTCGGCCTTTATTTCTCCGGCACCGCCAGCCCCGCACCCCAAACTCCCCAGGCCCAAGGCACCCCGCGGGGAGCCGGGCCCAGCCAGCCCCGCTCCGAGCCTACAGTGCTCCCCCTCAAGCCCCCCGTTCAGCGCCCCTTCCCCCCCCCCGTCACCCCTCAGGGCCCTCTACAGCCCCCCCGCCATGTTCCCTCGGCCCCCCGCCCCCCGCATCGTTGCCCACCGCCCCCCGCTCACCTTGACGCGCTCCAGCTGCCTCAACGGCTGTCTCACGGCTGCCTCGCGGCGAGCCCGCGGGCCGGACCGGGCCGGGCCGGGCCGGCACTGGACCCGCACGCCGGGCTGCGCTTTCCCCCCGCTCCGCTCCGCTCCGCTTTCGAACTGGGCGCCATTTTCCCCCGGCCCCCTCGGCTTCCGGAGCGTCCCGGCCCGCCCTCGCCGCGCGCCCATTGGCCGTCGCCCGCACCCCTCTTTGGGAGGCCCCGCTCCATTGGCTCGGCGTTGCCGTCAGTCCCCGCCGCGCCCCACCTCGGCGAGGCAATTCGGCCAATCGGAGCGTGGCTCCCGCGCTGTGATTGGCCCGCACTCCCGCCCATCAGCCCGGGAGCGGTTGCCATGGTGACGCGGCGGCGGCGGCGGCGCGGGGCCGTTGCCGGGGCGACGGGCAGGTGCGGCCGCGCCTGCGCGGCGCGGAGTGGGGGGCGGATTTACCAAACCCGCGGCTTTTTCTTCTTCAAAACCGGATCGGTTTGTGTGCGACGGCACAAAATAAAACCGTCGCGCCTTCTTCCCCTCTTGCCTTCCGTCAGCTCTCGGGTAACGCCCGGGGGCTACCCGGAGCCGGCTCGGCTCCAGCGGAGCGGCAGCCTGCCGCAGGCGGCGGCTTGAAGCCCCCGCCCCGCCAGCGCCGGGCGGCCGGCGGGCGGGAGACACCCCCGCACGCGCCGAAGGAGCCCGCTCGTCTCCCCGGTGGTCCTGGCCCTCCCCCGCCGCCGGGGGCGGCGCCCGGCAACGGCCCGTGCGGGACCGGCGCTGCAGGGCGGGGCCGAGGCGGGCGGGGAAGAGGGGCCGAGACGGGGAGGCGGGGGGGAAGACGGCAGGCAGCCGGGGCCGAGGGCTAGTGGCGAGGCGGGGCCGGGACGAGCGGGGAGGCGGGGCCGAGGAGGGCGGGAGGCGCGGCAGAGGCCGGGAAGGAGGCAGGACCCACGAGAGCGCTGTACTGCGCGGGCGCGGCCGCCCGGCTGCAGTACCGACTTGCGGCCGCCAGGCGGCAGATGCGAGCGCAGACCATCGCGCCGTAGCGCGCATGCGCCGATCCCCGGCCGCAGTACCGGCGTTCGGTCGCACGGTGGCGGCAGCGAGCGCGCGGCAGTTCGCTGTCCTGCGCACGCGCGCCCCTCGCACCATCGCGCTGTACTGCGCATGAGCGGCTCCCCGGGTGCAGGACCGGCTTTTGGTCGCCTGGTGGCAGAAGCGAGCGCAGACGCGCGCCGTACTGCGCATGCGCGCATCCCCGCTGCAGGGGCGGGGGAGCCGGGGGCCGAGCAGGGCTGGGCGGGGCCAGCGAGGCGGGGCC
>NW_028127597.1:0-31822 GCF_965231255.1 Vanellus vanellus
GGGGAAAAGTGATGCTGGTCCTCACTGCCTCCTGGAACCCCTTCAAATGCCCCAGACAATTTGGCCCTCTCTGCTTTCCTGCGCACTCTAGCCTCAAAAGCACCTTTTTTCACTTTCGGCGCCCCTCCGGAGGAAAAAAGACAAACGTCCAGCTTTTGCTGCCACAGCAAAGGTGCCAGCGGGGAAAAGTGATGCTGGTCCTCACTGCCTCCTGGAACCCCTTCAAATGCCCCAGACAATTTGGCCCTGTCTGCTTTCCTGTGCACTCTAGCCTCAAAAGCACCTTTTTACGCTTTCGGCGCCCTCCGGAGCAAAAAAGACAAACGTCCAGCTTTTGCTGCCACAGCAAAGGTGCCAGCGGGGAAAAGTGATGCTGGTCCTCACTGCCTCCTGGAACCCCTTCAAATGCCCCAGACAATTTGGCCCTCTCTGCTTTCCTGCGCACTCTAGCCTCAAAGCACCTTTTTTCACTTTCGGCATCCTCCGGAGCAAAAAAGACAAACGTCCAGCTTTTGCTGCCACAGCAAAGGTGCCAGCGGGGAAAAGTGATGCTGGTCCTCACTGCCTCCTGGAACCCCTTCAAATGCCCCAGACAATTTGGCCCTCTCTGCTTTCCTGCGCACTCTAGCCTCAAAAGCACCTTTTTTCAGTATCGGCGCCCCCCAGAGGAAAAAAGACAAACGTCCAGCTTTTGCTGCCACAGCAAAGGTGCCAGCGGGGAAAAGTGATGCTGGTCCTCACTGCCTCCTGGAACCCCTTCAAATGCCCCAGACAATTTGGCCCTCTCTGCTTTCCTGCGCACTCTAGCCTCAAAAGCACCTTTTTTCACTTTCGGCGCCCTCGGAGGAAAAGATACAAACGTCCAGCTTTTGCTGCCACAGCAAAGGTGCCAGCGGGGAAAAGTGATGCTGGTCCTCACTGCCTCCTGGAACCCCTTCAAATGCCCCAGACAATTTGGCCCTCTCTGCTTTCCTGCGCACTCTAGCCTCAAAAGCACCTTTTTTCACTTTCGGCATCCAGGGAGCAAAAAAGACAAACGTCCAGCTTTTGCTGCCACAGCAAAGGTGCCAGCGGGGAAAAGTGATGCTGGTCCTCACTGCCTCCTGGAACCCCTTCAAATGCCCCAGACAATTTGGCCCTCTCTGCTTTCCTGCGCACTCTAGCCTCAAAAGCACCTTTTTTCACTTTCGGCGCCCCCGGAGCAAAAAAGACAAACGTCCAGCTTTTGCTGCCACAGCAAAGGTGCCAGCGGGGAAAAGTGATGCTGGTCCTCACTGCCTCCTGGAACCCCTTCAAATGCCCCAGACAATTTGGCCCTCTCTGCTTTCCTGCGCACTCTAGCCTCAAAAGCACCTTTTTTCACTTTCGGCGCCCTCCGGAGGAAAAAAGACAAACGTCCAGCTTTTTGCTGCCACAGCAAAGGTGCCAGCGGGGAAAAGTGATGCTGGTCCTCACTGCCTCCTGGAACCCCTTCAAATGCCCCAGACAATTTGGCCCTCTCTGCTTCCTGCGCACTCTAGCCTCAAAAGAACCTTTTTCACTTTCGGCGCCTCCGGAGCAAAAAAGACAAACGTCCAGCTTTTGCTGCCACAGCAAAGGTGCCAGCGGGGAAAAGTGATGCTGGTCCTCACTGCCTCCTGGAACCCCTTCAAATGCCCCAGACAATTTGGCCCTCTCTGCTTTCCTGCGCACTCTAGCCTCAAAAGCACCTTTTTTCACTTTCGGCGCCCCCCAGAGGAAAAAAGACAAACGTCCAGCTTTTGCTGCCACAGCAAAGGTGCCAGCGGGGAAAAGTGATGCTGGTCCTCACTGCCTCCTGGAACCCCTTCAAATGCCCCAGACAATTTGGCCCTCTCTGCTTTCCTGCGCACTCTAGCCTCAAAAGCACCTTTTTTCACTTTCGGCGCCCCCCAGAGGAAAAAAGACAAACGTCCAGCTTTTGCTGCCACAGCAAAGGTGCCAGCGGGGAAAAGTGATGCTGGTCCTCACTGCCTCCTGGAACCCCTTCAAATGCCCCAGACAATTTGGCCCTCTCTGCTTTCCTGCGCACTCTAGCCTCAAAAGCACCTTTTTTCACTTTCGGCGCCCCCCAGAGGAAAAAAGACAAACGTCCAGCTTTTGCTGCCACAGCAAAGGTGCCAGCGGGGAAAAGTGATGCTGGTCCTCACTGCCTCCTGGAACCCCTTCAAATGCCCCAGACAATTTGGCCCTCTCTGCTTTCCTGCGCACTCTAGCCTCAAAAGCACCTTTTTTCAGTATCGGCGCCCTCCGGAGCAAAAAAGACAAACGTCCAGCTTTTGCTGCCACAGCAAAGGTGCCAGCGGGGAAAAGTGATGCTGGTCCTCACTGCCTCCTGGAACCCCTTCAAATGCCCCAGACAATTTGGCCCTCTCTGCTTTCCTGCGCACTCTAGCCTCAAAAGCACCTTTTTTCACTTTCGGCGCCCTCCGGAGCAAAAAAGACAAACGTCCAGCTTTTGCTGCCACAGCAAAGGTGCCAGCGGGGAAAAGTGATGCTGGTCCTCACTGCCTCCTGGAACCCCTTCAAATGCCCCAGACAATTTGGCCCTCTCTGCTTTCCTGCGCACTCTAGCCTCAAAAGCACCTTTTTTCACTTTCGGCGCCCTCCGGAGCAAAAAAGACAAACGTCCAGCTTTTGCTGCCACAGCAAAGGTGCCAGCGGGGAAAAGTGATGCTGGTCCTCACTGCCTCCTGGAACCCCTTCAAATGCCCCAGACAATTTGGCCCTCTCTGCTTTCCTGCGCACTCTAGCCTCAAAAGCACCTTTTTTAACTTTCGGCGCCCCCCAGAGGAAAAAAGACAAACGTCCAGCTTTTGCTGCCACAGCAAAGGTGCCAGCGGGGAAAAGTGATGCTGGTCCTCACTGCCTCCTGGAACCCCTTCAAATGCCCCAGACAATTTGGCCCTCTCTGCTTTCCTGCGCACTCTAGCCTCAAAAGCACCTTTTTTCACTTTCGGCGCCCCCCAGAGGAAAAAAGACAAACGTCCAGCTTTTGCTGCCACAGCAAAGGTGCCAGCGGGGAAAAGTGATGCTGGTCCTCACTGCCTCCTGGAACCCCTTCAAATGCCCCAGACAATTTGGCCCTCTCTGCTTTCCTGCGCACTCTAGCCTCAAAAGCACCTTTTTTCACTTTCGGCGCCCTCCGGAGGAAAAAAGACAAACGTCCAGCTTTTGCTGCCACAGCAAAGGTGCCAGCGGGGAAAAGTGATGCTGGTCCTCACTGCCTCCTGGAACCCCTTCAAATGCCCCAGACAATTTGGCCCTGTCTGCTTTCCTGTGCACTCTAGCCTCAAAAGCACCTTTTTACGCTTTCGGCGCCCTCCGGAGCAAAAAAGACAAACGTCCAGCTTTTGCTGCCACAGCAAAGGTGCCAGCGGGGAAAGTGATGCTGGTCCTCACTGCCTCCTGGAACCCCTTCAAATGCCCCAGACAATTTGGCCCTCTCTGCTTTCCTGCGCACTCTAGCCTCAAAAGCACCTTTTTTCACTTTCGGCGCCCTCCGGAGGAAAAAATACAAACGTCCAGCTTTTGCTGCCACAGCAAAGGTGCCAGCGGGGAAAAGTGATGCTGGTCCTCACTGCCTCCTGGAACCCCTTCAAATGCCCCAGACAATTTGGCCCTCTCTGCTTTCCTGCGCACTCTAGCCTCAAAAGCACCTTTTTTCACTTTCGGCGCCCTCCGGAGCAAAAAAGACAAACGTCCAGCTTTTGCTGCCACAGCAAAGGTGCCAGCGGGGAAAAGTGATGCTGGTCCTCACTGCCTCCTGGAACCCCTTCAAATGCCCCAGACAATTTGGCCCTCTCTGCTTTCCTGCGCACTCTAGCCTCAAAAGCACCTTTTTTCACTTTCGGCGCCCTCCGGAGCAAAAAAGACAAACGTCCAGCTTTTGCTGCCACAGCAAAGGTGCCAGCGGGGAAAAGTGATGCTGGTCCTCACTGCCTCCTGGAACCCCTTCAAATGCCCCAGACAATTTGGCCCTCTCTGCTTTCCTGCGCACTCTAGCCTCAAAAGCACCTTTTTTCACTTTCGGCGCCCTCCGGAGCAAAAAAGACAAACGTCCAGCTTTTGCTGCCACAGCAAAGGTGCCAGCGGGGAAAAGTGATGCTGGTCCTCACTGACTCCTGGAACCCCTTCAAATGCCCCAGACAATTTGGCCCTCTCTGCTTTCTGCGCACTCTAGCCTCAAAAGCACCTTTTTTCACTTTCGGCGCCCCCCAGAGGAAAAAAGACAAACGTCCAGCTTTTGCTGCCACAGCAAAGGTGCCAGCGGGGAAAAGTGATGCTGGTCCTCACTGCCTCCTGGAACCCCTTCAAATGCCCCAGACAATTTGGCCCTCTCTGCTTTCCTGCGCACTCTAGCCTCAAAAGCACCTTTTTTCACTTTCGGCGCCCTCCGGAGGAAAAAAGACAAACGTCCAGCTTTTGCTGCCACAGCAAAGGTGCCAGCGGGGAAAAGTGATGCTGGTCCTCACTGCCTCCTGGAACCCCTTCAAATGCCCCAGACAATTTGGCCCTCTCTGCTTTCCTGCGCACTCTAGCCTCAAAAGAACCTTTTTTCACTTTCGGCGCCCTCCGGAGCAAAAAAGACAAACGTCCAGCTTTTGCTGCCACAGCAAAGGTGCCAGCGGGGAAAAGTGATGCTGGTCCTCACTGCCTCCTGGAACCCCTTCAAATGCCCCAGACAATTTGGCCCTCTCTGCTTTCCTGCGCACTCTAGCCTCAAAAGCACCTTTTTTCACTTTCGGCGCCCCCCAGAGGAAAAAGACAAACGTCCAGCTTTTGCTGCCACAGCAAAGGTGCCAGCGGGGAAAAGTGATGCTGGTCCTCACTGCCTCCTGGAACCCCTTCAAATGCCCCAGACAATTTGGCCCTCTCTGCTTTCCTGCGCACTCTAGCCTCAAAAGCACCTTTTTTCACTTTCGGCGCCCCCCAGAGGAAAAAAGACAAACGTCCAGCTTTTGCTGCCACAGCAAAGGTGCCAGCGGGGAAAAGTGATGCTGGTCCTCACTGCCTCCTGGAACCCATTCAAATGCCCCAGACAATTTGGCCCTCTCCTGCTTTCCTGCGCACTCTAGCCTCAAAAGCACCTTTTTTCACTTTCGGCGCCCCCCAGAGGAAAAAAGACAAACGTCCAGCTTTTGCTGCCACAGCAAAGGTGCCAGCGGGGAAAAGTGATGCTGGTCCTCACTGCCTCCTGGAACCCCTTCAAATGCCCAGACAATTTGGCCCTCTCTGCTTTCCTGCGCACTCTAGCCTCAAAAGCACCTTTTTTCACTTTCGGCGCCCCCCAGAGGAAAAAAGACAAACGTCCAGCTTTTGCTGCCACAGCAAAGGTGCCAGCGGGGAAAAGTGATGCTGGTCCTCACTGCCTCCTGGAACCCCTTCAAATGCCCCAGACAATTTGGCCCTCTCTGCTTTCCTGCGCACTCTAGCCTCAAAAGCACCTTTTTTCACTTTCGGCGCCCTCCGGAGCAAAAAAGACAAACGTCCAGCTTTTGCTGCCACAGCAAAGGTGCCAGCGGGGAAAAGTGATGCTGGTCCTCACTGCCTCCTGGAACCCCTTCAAATGCCCCAGACAATTTGGCCCTCTCTGCTTTCCTGCGCACTCTAGCCTCAAAAGCACCTTTTTTCACTTTCGGCGCCCCCCAGAGGAAAAAAGACAAACGTCCAGCTTTTGCTGCCACAGCAAAGGTGCCAGCGGGGAAAAGTGATGCTGGTCCTCACTGCCTCCTGGAACCCCTTCAAATGCCCCAGACAATTTGGCCCTCTCTGCTTTCCTGCGCACTCTAGCCTCAAAAGCACCTTTTTTCACTTTCGGCGCCCTCCGGAGCAAAAAGACAAACGTCCAGCTTTTGCTGCCACAGCAAAGGTGCCAGCGGGGAAAGTGATGCTGGTCCTCACTGCCTCCTGGAACCCCTTCAAATGCCCCAGACAATTTGGCCCTCTCTGCTTTCCTGCGCACTCTAGCCTCAAAAGCACCTTTTTTCACTTTCGGCGCCCCCCAGAGGAAAAAAGACAACGTCCAGCTTTTGCTGCCACAGCAAAGGTGCCAGCGGGGAAAAGTGATGCTGGTCCTCACTGCCTCCTGGAACCCCTTCAAATGCCCCAGACAATTTGGCCCTCTCTGCTTTCCTGCGCACTCTAGCCTCAAAAGCACCTTTTTTCACTTTCGGCGCCCCCCAGAGGAAAAAAGACAAACGTCCAGCTTTTGCTGCCACAGCAAAGGTGCCAGCGGGGAAAAGTGATGCTGGTCCTCACTGCCTCCTGGAACCCCTTCAAATGCCCCAGACAATTTGGCCCTCTCTGCTTTCCTGCGCACTCTAGCCTCAAAAGCACCTTTTTTCACTTTCGGCGCCCTCCGGAGGAAAAAAGACAAACGTCCAGCTTTTGCTGCCACAGCAAAGGTGCCAGCGGGGAAAAGTGATGCTGGTCCTCACTGCCTCCTGGAACCCCTTCAAATGCCCCAGACAATTTGGCCCTCTCTGCTTTCCTGTGCACTCTAGCCTCAAAAGCACCTTTTTACGCTTTCGGCGCCCTCCGGAGGCAAAAAAGACAAACGTCCAGCTTTTGCTGCCACAGCAAAGGTGCCAGCGGGGAAAAGTGATGCTGGTCCTCACTGCCTCCTGGAACCCCTTCAAATGCCCCAGACAATTTGGCCCTCTCTGCTTTCCTGCGCACTCTAGCCTCAAAAGCACCTTTTTTCACTTTCGGCGCCCCCCAGAGGAAAAAAGACAAACGTCCAGCTTTTGCTGCCACAGCAAAGGTGCCAGCGGGGAAAAGTGATGCTGGTCCTCACTGCCTCCTGGAACCCCTTCAAATGCCCCAGACAATTTGGCCCTCTCTGCTTTCCTGCGCACTCTAGCCTCAAAAGCACCTTTTTTAACTTTCGGCGCCCCCCAGAGGAAAAAAGACAAACGTCCAGCTTTTGCTGCCACAGCAAAGGTGCCAGCGGGGAAAAGTGATGCTGGTCCTCACTGCCTCCTGGAACCCCTTCAAATGCCCCAGACAATTTGGCCCTCTCTGCTTTCCTGCGCACTCTAGCCTCAAAAGCACCTTTTTTCACTTTCGGCGCCCCCCAGAGGAAAAAGACAAACGTCCAGCTTTTGCTGCCACAGCAAAGGTGCCAGCGGGGAAAAGTGATGCTGGTCCTCACTGCCTCCTGGAACCCCTTCAAATGCCCCAGACAATTTGGCCCTCTCTGCTTTCCTGCGCACTCTAGCCTCAAAAGCACCTTTTTTCACTTTCGGCGCCCTCCGGAGGAAAAAAGACAAACGTCCAGCTTTTGCTGCCACAGCAAAGGTGCCAGCGGGGAAAAGTGATGCTGGTCCTCACTGCCTCCTGGAACCCCTTCAAATGCCCCAGACAATTTGGCCCTCTCTGCTTTCCTGTGCACTCTAGCCTCAAAAGCACCTTTTTACGCTTTCGGCGCCCTCCGGAGCAAAAAAGACAAACGTCCAGCTTTTGCTGCCACAGCAAAGGTGCCAGCGGGGGAAAAGTGATGCTGGTCCTCACTGCCTCCTGGAACCCCTTCAAATGCCCAGACAATTTGGCCCTCTCTGCTTTCCTGCGCACTCTAGCCTCAAAAGCACCTTTTTTCACTTTCCGGCGCCCCCCAGAGGAAAAAAGACAAACGTCCAGCACTTTTGCCACAGCAAAGGTGCCAGCGGGGAAAAGTGATGCTGGTCCTCACTGCCTCCTGGAACCCCTTCAAATGCCCCAGACAATTTGGCCCTCTCTGCTTTCCTGCGCACTCTAGCCTCAAAAGCACCTTTTTTCACTTTCGGCGCCCCCCAGAGGAAAAAAGACAAACGTCCAGCTTTTGCTGCCACAGCAAAGGTGCCAGCGGGGAAAAGTGATGCTGGTCCTCACTGCCTCCTGGAACCCCTTCAAATGCCCCAGACAATTTGGCCCTCTCTGCTTTCCTGCGCACTCTAGCCTCAAAAGCACCTTTTTTCACTTTCGGCGCCCTCCGGAGCAAAAAAGACAAACGTCCAGCTTTTGCTGCCACAGCAAAGGTGCCAGCGGGGAAAAGTGATGCTGGTCCTCACTGCCTCCTGGAACCCCTTCAAATGCCCCAGACAATTTGGCCCTCTCTGCTTTCCTGCGCACTCTAGCCTCAAAAGAACCTTTTTTCACTTTCGGCGCCCTCCGGAGCAAAAAAGACAAACGTCCAGCTTTTGCTGCCACAGCAAAGGTGCCAGCGGGGAAAAGTGATGCTGGTCCTCACTGCCTCCTGGAACCCCTTCAAATGCCCCAGACAATTTGGCCCTCTCTGCTTTCCTGCGCACTCTAGCCTCAAAAGCACCTTTTTTCACTTTCGGCGCCCCCCAGAGGAAAAAAGACAAACGTCCAGCTTTTGCTGCCACAGCAAAGGTGCCAGCGGGGAAAAGTGATGCTGGTCCTCACTGCCTCCTGGAACCCCTTCAAATGCCCCAGACAATTTGGCCCTCTCTGCTTTCCTGCGCACTCTAGCCTCAAAAGCACCTTTTTTCACTTTCGGCGCCCCCCAGAGGAAAAAAGACAAACGTCCAGCTTTTGCTGCCACAGCAAAGGTGCCAGCGGGGAAAAGTGATGCTGGTCCTCACTGCCTCCTGGAACCCCTTCAAATGCCCCAGACAATTTGGCCCTCTCTGCTTTCCTGCGCACTCTAGCCTCAAAAGCACCTTTTTTCACTTTCGGCGCCCTCCGGAGCAAAAAAGACAAACGTCCAGCTTTTGCTGCCACAGCAAAGGTGCCAGCGGGGAAAAGTGATGCTGGTCCTCACTGCCTCCTGGAACCCCTTCAAATGCCCCAGACAATTTGGCCCTCTCTGCTTTCCTGCGCACTCTAGCCTCAAAAGCACCTTTTTTCACTTTCGGCGCCCCCCAGGAAAAAAGGAAAAAAAGACCAAACGTCCAGCTTTTGCTGCCACAGCAAAGGTGCCAGCGGGGAAAAGTGATGCTGGTCCTCACTGCCTCCTGGAACCCCTTCAAATGCCCCAGACAATTTGGCCCTCTCTGCTTTCCTGCGCACTCTAGCCTCAAAAGCACCTTTTTTCACTTTCGGCGCCCTCCGGAGGAAAAAAGACAAACGTCCAGCTTTTGCTGCCACAGCAAAGGTGCCAGCGGGGAAAAGTGATGCTGGTCCTCACTGCCTCCTGGAACCCCTTCAAATGCCCCAGACAATTTGGCCCTCTCTGCTTTCCTGCGCACTCTAGCCTCAAAAGCACCTTTTTTCACTTTCGGCGCCCTCCGGAGCAAAAAAGACAAACGTCCAGCTTTTGCTGCCACAGCAAAGGTGCCAGCGGGGAAAAGTGATGCTGGTCCTCACTGCCTCCTGGAACCCCTTCAAATGCCCCAGACAATTTGGCCCTCTCTGCTTTCCTGCGCACTCTAGCCTCAAAAGCACCTTTTTTAACTTTCGGCGCCCCCCAGAGGAAAAAAGACAAACGTCCAGCTTTTGCTGCCACAGCAAAGGTGCCAGCGGGGAAAAGTGATGCTGGTCCTCACTGCCTCCTGGAACCCCTTCAAATGCTCCAGACAATTTGGCCCTCTCTGCTTTCCTGCGCACTCTAGCCTCAAAAGCACCTTTTTTCACTTTCGGCGCCCCCCAGAGGAAAAAAGACAAACGTCCAGCTTTTGCTGCCACAGCAAAGGTGCCAGCGGGGAAAAGTGATGCTGGTCCTCACTGCCTCCTGGAACCCCTTCAAATGCCCCAGACAATTTGGCCCTCTCTGCTTTCCTGCGCACTCTAGCCTCAAAAGCACCTTTTTTCACTTTCGGCGCCCTCCGGAGGAAAAAAGACAAACGTCCAGCTTTTGCTGCCACAGCAAAGGTGCCAGCGGGGAAAAGTGATGCTGGTCCTCACTGCCTCCTGGAACCCCTTCAAATGCCCCAGACAATTTGGCCCTCTCTGCTTTCCTGCGCACTCTAGCCTCAAAAGCACCTTTTTTCACTTTCGGCGCCCTCCGGAGCAAAAAAGACAAACGTCCAGCTTTTGCTGCCACAGCAAAGGTGCCAGCGGGGAAAAGTGATGCTGGTCCTCACTGCCTCCTGGAACCCCTTCAAATGCCCCAGACAATTTGGCCCTCTCTGCTTTCCTGCGCACTCTAGCCTCAAAAGAACCTTTTTTCACTTTCGGCGCCCTCCGGAGCAAAAAAGACAAACGTCCAGCTTTTGCTGCCACAGCAAAGGTGCCAGCGGGGAAAAGTGATGCTGGTCCTCACTGCCTCCTGGAACCCCTTCAAATGCCCCAGACAATTTGGCCCTCTCTGCTTTCCTGCGCACTCTAGCCTCAAAAGCACCTTTTTTCACTTTCGGCGCCCCCCAGAGGAAAAAAGACAAACGTCCAGCTTTTGCTGCCACAGCAAAGGTGCCAGCGGGGAAAAGTGATGCTGGTCCTCACTGCCTCCTGGAACCCCTTCAAATGCCCCAGACAATTTGGCCCTCTCTGCTTTCCTGCGCACTCTAGCCTCAAAAGCACCTTTTTTCACTTTCGGCGCCCCCCAGAGGAAAAAAGACAAACGTCCAGCTTTTGCTGCCACAGCAAAGGTGCCAGCGGGGAAAAGTGATGCTGGTCCTCACTGCCTCCTGGAACCCCTTCAAATGCCCCAGACAATTTGGCCCTCTCTGCTTTCCTGCGCACTCTAGCCTCAAAAGCACCTTTTTTCACTTTCGGCGCCCTCCGGAGCAAAAAAGACAAACGTCCAGCTTTTGCTGCCACAGCAAAGGTGCCAGCGGGGAAAAGTGATGCTGGTCCTCACTGCCTCCTGGAACCCCTTCAAATGCCCCAGACAATTTGGCCCTCTCTGCTTTCCTGCGCACTCTAGCCTCAAAAGCACCTTTTTTCACTTTCGGCGCCCCCCAGAGGAAAAAAGACAAACGTCCAGCTTTTGCTGCCACAGCAAAGGTGCCAGCGGGGAAAAGTGATGCTGGTCCTCACTGCCTCCTGGAACCCCTTCAAATGCCCCAGACAATTTGGCCCTCTCTGCTTTCCTGCGCACTCTAGCCTCAAAAGCACCTTTTTTCACTTTCGGCGCCCTCCGGAGGAAAAAAGACAAACGTCCAGCTTTTGCTGCCACAGCAAAGGTGCCAGCGGGGAAAAGTGATGCTGGTCCTCACTGCCTCCTGGAACCCCTTCAAATGCCCCAGACAATTTGGCCCTCTCTGCTTTCCTGCGCACTCTAGCCTCAAAAGCACCTTTTTTCACTTTCGGCGCCCTCCGGAGCAAAAAAGACAAACGTCCAGCTTTTGCTGCCACAGCAAAGGTGCCAGCGGGGAAAAGTGATGCTGGTCCTCACTGCCTCCTGGAACCCCTTCAAATGCCCCAGACAATTTGGCCCTCTCTGCTTTCCTGCGCACTCTAGCCTCAAAAGCACCTTTTTTAACTTTCGGCGCCCCCCAGAGGAAAAAAGACAAACGTCCAGCTTTTGCTGCCACAGCAAAGGTGCCAGCGGGGAAAAGTGATGCTGGTCCTCACTGCCTCCTGGAACCCCTTCAAATGCTCCAGACAATTTGGCCCTCTCTGCTTTCCTGCGCACTCTAGCCTCAAAAGCACCTTTTTTCACTTTCGGCGCCCCCCAGAGGAAAAAAGACAAACGTCCAGCTTTTGCTGCCACAGCAAAGGTGCCAGCGGGGAAAAGTGATGCTGGTCCTCACTGCCTCCTGGAACCCCTTCAAATGCCCCAGACAATTTGGCCCTCTCTGCTTTCCTGCGCACTCTAGCCTCAAAAGCACCTTTTTTCACTTTCGGCGCCCTCCGGAGGAAAAAAGACAAACGTCCAGCTTTTGCTGCCACAGCAAAGGTGCCAGCGGGGAAAAGTGATGCTGGTCCTCACTGCCTCCTGGAACCCCTTCAAATGCCCCAGACAATTTGGCCCTCTCTGCTTTCCTGTGCACTCTAGCCTCAAAAGCACCTTTTTACGCTTTCGGCGCCCTCCGGAGCAAAAAAGACAAACGTCCAGCTTTTGCTGCCACAGCAAAGGTGCCAGCGGGGAAAAGTGATGCTGGTCCTCACTGCCTCCTGGAACCCCTTCAAATGCCCCAGACAATTTGGCCCTCTCTGCTTTCCTGCGCACTCTAGCCTCAAAAGCACCTTTTTTCACTTTCGGCGCCCCCCAGAGGAAAAAAGACAAACGTCCAGCTTTTGCTGCCACAGCAAAGGTGCCAGCGGGGAAAAGTGATGCTGGTCCTCACTGCCTCCTGGAACCCCTTCAAATGCCCCAGACAATTTGGCCCTCTCTGCTTTCCTGCGCACTCTAGCCTCAAAAGCACCTTTTTTCACTTTCGGCGCCCCCCAGAGGAAAAAAGACAAACGTCCAGCTTTTGCTGCCACAGCAAAGGTGCCAGCGGGGAAAAGTGATGCTGGTCCTCACTGCCTCCTGGAACCCCTTCAAATGCCCCAGACAATTTGGCCCTCTCTGCTTTCCTGCGCACTCTAGCCTCAAAAGCACCTTTTTTCACTTTCGGCGCCCCCCAGAGGAAAAAAGACAAACGTCCAGCTTTTGCTGCCACAGCAAAGGTGCCAGCGGGGAAAAGTGATGCTGGTCCTCACTGCCTCCTGGAACCCCTTCAAATGCCCCAGACAATTTGGCCCTCTCTGCTTTCCTGCGCACTCTAGCCTCAAAAGCACCTTTTTTCACTTTCGGCGCCCTCCGGAGGAAAAAAGACAAACGTCCAGCTTTTGCTGCCACAGCAAAGGTGCCAGCGGGGAAAAGTGATGCTGGTCCTCACTGCCTCCTGGAACCCCTTCAAATGCCCCAGACAATTTGGCCCTCTCTGCTTTCCTGTGCACTCTAGCCTCAAAAGCACCTTTTTACGCTTTCGGCGCCCTCCGGAGCAAAAAAGACAAACGTCCAGCTTTTGCTGCCACAGCAAAGGTGCCAGCGGGGAAAAGTGATGCTGGTCCTCACTGCCTCCTGGAACCCCTTCAAATGCCCCAGACAATTTGGCCCTCTCTGCTTTCCTGCGCACTCTAGCCTCAAAAGCACCTTTTTTCACTTTCGGCGCCCCCCAGAGGAAAAAAGACAAACGTCCAGCTTTTGCTGCCACAGCAAAGGTGCCAGCGGGGAAAAGTGATGCTGGTCCTCACTGCCTCCTGGAACCCCTTCAAATGCCCCAGACAATTTGGCCCTCTCTGCTTTCCTGCGCACTCTAGCCTCAAAAGCACCTTTTTTCACTTTCGGCGCCCTCCGGAGGAAAAAAGACAAACGTCCAGCTTTTGCTGCCACAGCAAAGGTGCCAGCGGGGAAAAGTGATGCTGGTCCTCACTGCCTCCTGGAACCCCTTCAAATGCCCCAGACAATTTGGCCCTCTCTGCTTTCCTGCGCACTCTAGCCTCAAAAGCACCTTTTTTCACTTTCGGCGCCCTCCGGAGGAAAAAAGACAAACGTCCAGCTTTTGCTGCCACAGCAAAGGTGCCAGCGGGGAAAAGTGATGCTGGTCCTCACTGCCTCCTGGAACCCCTTCAAATGCCCCAGACAATTTGGCCCTCTCTGCTTTCCTGTGCACTCTAGCCTCAAAAGCACCTTTTTACGCTTTCGGCGCCCTCCGGAGCAAAAAAGACAAACGTCCAGCTTTTGCTGCCACAGCAAAGGTGCCAGCGGGGAAAAGTGATGCTGGTCCTCACTGCCTCCTGGAACCCCTTCAAATGCCCCAGACAATTTGGCCCTCTCTGCTTTCCTGTGCACTCTAGCCTCAAAAGCACCTTTTTACGCTTTCGGCGCCCTCCGGAGCAAAAAAGACAAACGTCCAGCTTTTGCTGCCACAGCAAAGGTGCCAGCGGGGAAAAGTGATGCTGGTCCTCACTGCCTCCTGGAACCCCTTCAAATGCCCCAGACAATTTGGCCCTCTCTGCTTTCCTGCGCACTCTAGCCTCAAAAGCACCTTTTTTCACTTTCGGCGCCCCCCAGAGGAAAAAAGACAAACGTCCAGCTTTTGCTGCCACAGCAAAGGTGCCAGCGGGGAAAAGTGATGCTGGTCCTCACTGCCTCCTGGAACCCCTTCAAATGCCCCAGACAATTTGGCCCTCTCTGCTTTCCTGCGCACTCTAGCCTCAAAAGCACCTTTTTTCACTTTCGGCGCCCCCCAGAGGAAAAAAGACAAACGTCCAGCTTTTGCTGCCACAGCAAAGGTGCCAGCGGGGAAAAGTGATGCTGGTCCTCACTGCCTCCTGGAACCCCTTCAAATGCCCCAGACAATTTGGCCCTCTCTGCTTTCCTGCGCACTCTAGCCTCAAAAGCACCTTTTTTCACTTTCGGCGCCCCCCAGAGGAAAAAAGACAAACGTCCAGCTTTTGCTGCCACAGCAAAGGTGCCAGCGGGGAAAAGTGATGCTGGTCCTCACTGCCTCCTGGAACCCCTTCAAATGCCCCAGACAATTTGGCCCTCTCTGCTTTCCTGCGCACTCTAGCCTCAAAAGCACCTTTTTTCACTTTCGGCGCCCTCCGGAGGAAAAAAGACAAACGTCCAGCTTTTGCTGCCACAGCAAAGGTGCCAGCGGGGAAAAGTGATGCTGGTCCTCACTGCCTCCTGGAACCCCTTCAAATGCCCCAGACAATTTGGCCCTCTCTGCTTTCCTGTGCACTCTAGCCTCAAAAGCACCTTTTTACGCTTTCGGCGCCGTCCGGAGCAAAAAAGACAAACGTCCAGCTTTTGCTGCCACAGCAAAGGTGCCAGCGGGGAAAAGTGATGCTGGTCCTCACTGCCTCCTGGAACCCCTTCAAATGCCCCAGACAATTTGGCCCTCTCTGCTTTCCTGCGCACTCTAGCCTCAAAAGCACCTTTTTTCACTTTCGGCGCCCCCCAGAGGAAAAAAGACAAACGTCCAGCTTTTGCTGCCACAGCAAAGGTGCCAGCGGGGAAAAGTGATGCTGGTCCTCACTGCCTCCTGGAACCCCTTCAAATGCCCCAGACAATTTGGCCCTCTCTGCTTTCCTGCGCACTCTAGCCTCAAAAGCACCTTTTTTCACTTTCGGCGCCCTCCGGAGGAAAAAAGACAAACGTCCAGCTTTTGCTGCCACAGCAAAGGTGCCAGCGGGGAAAAGTGATGCTGGTCCTCACTGCCTCCTGGAACCCCTTCAAATGCCCCAGACAATTTGGCCCTCTCTGCTTTCCTGCGCACTCTAACCTCAAAAGCACCCTTTTTCACTTTCGGCGCCCTCCGGAGGAAAAAAGACAAACTTCCAGCTTTTGCTGCCACAGCAAAGGTGCCAGCGGGGAAAAGTGATGCTGGTCCTCACTGCCTCCTGGAACCCCTTCAAATGCCCCAGACAATTTGGCCCTCTCTACTTTCCTGCGGACTCTAGCATCAAAAGCACCTTTTTTCACTTTCGGCGCCCCCCAGAGGAAAAAAGACAAACGTCCAGCTTTTGCTGCCACAGCAAAGGTGCCAGCGGGGAAAAGTGATGCTGGTCCTCACTGCCTCCTGGAACCCCTTCAAATGCCCCAGACAATTTGGCCCTCTCTGCTTTCCTGCGCACTCTAGCCTCAAAAGCACCTTTTTTCACTTTCGGCGCCCCCCAGAGGAAAAAAGACAAACGTCCAGCTTTTGCTGCCACAGCAAAGGTGCCAGCGGGGAAAAGTGATGCTGGTCCTCACTGCCTCCTGGAACCCCTTCAAATGCCCCAGACAATTTGGCCCTCTCTGCTTTCCTGCGCACTCTAGCCTCAAAAGCACCTTTTTTCACTTTCGGCGCCCTCCGGAGGAAAAAATACAAACGTCCAGCTTTTGCTGCCACAGCAAAGGTGCCAGCGGGGAAAAGTGATGCTGGTCCTCACTGCCTCCTGGAACCCCTTCAAATGCCCCAGACAATTTGGCCCTCTCTGCTTTCCTGCGCACTCTAGCCTCAAAAGAACCTTTTTTCACTTTCGGCGCCCTCCGGAGCAAAAAAGACAAACGTCCAGCTTTTGCTGCCACAGCAAAGGTGCCAGCGGGGAAAAGTGATGCTGGTCCTCACTGCCTCCTGGAACCCCTTCAAATGCCCCAGACAATTTGGCCCTCTCTGCTTTCCTGCGCACTCTAGCCTCAAAAGCACCTTTTTTCACTTTCGGCGCCCTCCGGAGCAAAAAAGACAAACGTCCAGCTTTTGCTGCCACAGCAAAGGTGCCAGCGGGGAAAAGTGATGCTGGTCCTCACTGCCTCCTGGAACCCCTTCAAATGCCCCAGACAATTTGGCCCTCTCTGCTTTCCTGCGCACTCTAGCCTCAAAAGCACCTTTTTTCACTTTCGGCGCCCCCCAGAGGAAAAAAGACAAACGTCCAGCTTTTGCTGCCACAGCAAAGGTGCCAGCGGGGAAAAGTGATGCTGGTCCTCACTGCCTCCTGGAACCCCTTCAAATGCCCCAGACAATTTGGCCCTCTCTGCTTTCCTGCGCACTCTAGCCTCAAAAGCACCTTTTTTCACTTTCGGCGCCCTCCGGAGGAAAAAAGACAAACGTCCAGCTTTTGCTGCCACAGCAAAGGTGCCAGCGGGGAAAAGTGATGCTGGTCCTCACTGCCTCCTGGAACCCCTTCAAATGCCCCAGACAATTTGGCCCTCTCTGCTTTCCTGCCGACTCTAGCCTCAAAAGCACCTTTTTTCACTTTCGGCGCCCTCCGGAGGAAAAAAGACAAACTTCCAGCTTTTGCTGCCACAGCAAAGGTGCCAGCGGGGAAAAGTGATGCTGGTCCTCACTGCCTCCTGGAACCCCTTCAAATGCCCCAGACAATTTGGCCCTCTCTACTTTCCTGCGGACTCTAGCATCTAAAGCACCTTTTTTCACTTTCGGCGCCCTCCGGAGGAAAAAAGACAAACGTCCAGCTTTTGCTGCCACAGCAAAGGTGCCAGCGGGGAAAAGTGATGCTGGTCCTCACTGCCTCCTGGAACCCCTTCAAATGCCCCAGACAATTTGGCCCTCTCTGCTTTCCTGCGCACTCTAGCCTCAAAAGCACCTTTTTTCACTTTCGGCATCCTCCGGAGCAAAAAAGACAAACGTCCAGCTTTTGCTGCCACAGCAAAGGTGCCAGCGGGGAAAAGTGATGCTGGTCCTCACTGCCTCCTGGAACCCCTTCAAATGCCCCAGACAATTTGGCCCTCTCTGCTTTCCTGCGCACTCTAGCCTCAAAAGCACCTTTTTTCAGTATCGGCGCCCTCCGGAGCAAAAAAGACAAACGTCCAGCTTTTGCTGCCACAGCAAAGGTGCCAGCGGGGAAAAGTGATGCTGGTCCTCACTGCCTCCTGGAACCCCTTCAAATGCCCCAGACAATTTGGCCCTCTCTGCTTTCCTGCGCACTCTAGCCTCAAAAGCACCTTTTTTCACTTTCGGCGCCCTCCGGAGGAAAAAATACAAACGTCCAGCTTTTGCTGCCACAGCAAAGGTGCCAGCGGGGAAAAGTGATGCTGGTCCTCACTGCCTCCTGGAACCCCTTCAAATGCCCCAGACAATTTGGCCCTCTCTGCTTTCCTGCGCACTCTAGCCTCAAAAGCACCTTTTTTCACTTTCGGCGCCCCCCAGAGGAAAAAAGACAAACGTCCAGCTTTTGCTGCCACAGCAAAGGTGCCAGCGGGGAAAAGTGATGCTGGTCCTCACTGCCTCCTGGAACCCCTTCAAATGCCCCAGACAATTTGGCCCTCTCTGCTTTCCTGCGCACTCTAGCCTCAAAAGCACCTTTTTTCACTTTCGGCGCCCCCCAGAGGAAAAAAGACAAACGTCCAGCTTTTGCTGCCACAGCAAAGGTGCCAGCGGGGAAAAGTGATGCTGGTCCTCACTGCCTCCTGGAACCCCTTCAAATGCCCCAGACAATTTGGCCCTCTCTGCTTTCCTGCGCACTCTAGCCTCAAAAGCACCTTTTTTCACTTTCGGCGCCCTCCGGAGGAAAAAATACAAACGTCCAGCTTTTGCTGCCACAGCAAAGGTGCCAGCGGGGAAAAGTGATGCTGGTCCTCACTGCCTCCTGGAACCCCTTCAAATGCCCCAGACAATTTGGCCCTCTCTACTTTCCTGCGCACTCTAGCCTCAAAAGCACCTTTTTTCACTTTCGGCGCCCCCCAGAGGAAAAAAGACAAACGTCCAGCTTTTGCTGCCACAGCAAAGGTGCCAGCGGGGAAAAGTGATGCTGGTCCTCACTGCCTCCTGGAACCCCTTCAAATGCCCCAGACAATTTGGCCCTCTCTGCTTTCCTGCGCACTCTAGCCTCAAAAGCACCTTTTTTCACTTTCGGCGCCCTCCGGAGCAAAAAAGACAAACGTCCAGCTTTTGCTGCCACAGCAAAGGTGCCAGCGGGGAAAAGTGATGCTGGTCCTCACTGCCTCCTGGAACCCCTTCAAATGCCCCAGACAATTTGGCCCTCTCTGCTTTCCTGCGCACTCTAGCCTCAAAAGCACCTTTTTTCACTTTCGGCGCCCCCCAGAGAAAAAAAGACAAACGTCCAGCTTTTGCTGCCACAGCAAAGGTGCCAGCGGGGAAAAGTGATGCTGGTCCTCACTGCCTCCTGGAACCCCTTCAAATGCCCCAGACAATTTGGCCCTCTCTGCTTTCCTGCGCACTCTAGCCTCAAAAGCACCTTTTTTCACTTTCGGCGCCCCCCAGAGGAAAAAAGACAAACGTCCAGCTTTTGCTGCCACAGCAAAGGTGCCAGCGGGGAAAAGTCATGCTGGTCCTCACTGCCTCCTGGAACCCCTTCAAATGCCCCAGACAATTTGGCCCTCTCTGCTTTCCTGCGCACTCTAGCCTCAAAAGCACCTTTTTTCACTTTCGGCGCCCTCCGGAGCAAAAAAGACAAACGTCCAGCTTTTGCTGCCACAGCAAAGGTGCCAGCGGGGAAAAGTGATGCTGGTCCTCACTGCCTCCTGGAACCCCTTCAAATGCCCCAGACAATTTGGCCCTCTCTGCTTTCCTGCGCACTCTAGCCTCAAAAGCACCTTTTTTCACTTTCGGCGCCCTCCGGAGCAAAAAAGACAAACGTCCAGCTTTTGCTGCCACAGCAAAGGTGCCAGCGGGGAAAAGTGATGCTGGTCCTCACTGCCTCCTGGAACCCCTTCAAATGCCCCAGACAATTTGGCCCTCTCTGCTTTCCTGCGCACTCTAGCCTCAAAAGCACCTTTTTTCACTTTCGGCGCCCCCCAGAGGAAAAAAGACAAACGTCCAGCTTTTGCTGCCACAGCAAAGGTGCCAGCGGGGAAAAGTGATGCTGGTCCTCACTGCCTCCTGGAACCCCTTCAAATGCCCCAGACAATTTGGCCCTCTCTGCTTTCCTGCGCACTCTAGCCTCAAAAGCACCTTTTTTCACTTTCGGCGCCCCCCAGAGGAAAAAAGACAAACGTCCAGCTTTTGCTGCCACAGCAAAGGTGCCAGCGGGGAAAAGTGATGCTGGTCCTCACTGCCTCCTGGAACCCCTTCAAATGCCCCAGACAATTTGGCCCTCTCTGCTTTCCTGCGCACTCTAGCCTCAAAAGCACCTTTTTTCACTTTCGGCGCCCTCCGGAGCAAAAAAGACAAACGTCCAGCTTTTGCTGCCACAGCAAAGGTGCCAGCGGGGAAAAGTGATGCTGGTCCTCACTGCCTCCTGGAACCCCTTCAAATGCCCCAGACAATTTGGCCCTCTCTGCTTTCCTGCGCACTCTAGCCTCAAAAGCACCTTTTTTCACTTTCGGCGCCCTCCGGAGGAAAAAATACAAACGTCCAGCTTTTGCTGCCACAGCAAAGGTGCCAGCGGGGAAAAGTGATGCTGGTCCTCACTGCCTCCTGGAACCCCTTCAAATGCCCCAGACAATTTGGCCCTCTCTGCTTTCCTGCGCACTCTAGCCTCAAAAGCACCTTTTTTCACTTTCGGCGCCCCCCAGAGGAAAAAAGACAAACGTCCAGCTTTTGCTGCCACAGCAAAGGTGCCAGCGGGGAAAAGTGATGCTGGTCCTCACTGCCTCCTGGAACCCCTTCAAATGCCCCAGACAATTTGGCCCTCTCTGCTTTCCTGCGCACTCTAGCCTCAAAAGCACCTTTTTTCACTTTCGGCGCCCTCCGGAGCAAAAAAGACAAACGTCCAGCTTTTGCTGCCACAGCAAAGGTGCCAGCGGGGAAAAGTGATGCTGGTCCTCACTGCCTCCTGGAACCCCTTCAAATGCCCCAGACAATTTGGCCCTCTCTGCTTTCCTGCGCACTCTAGCCTCAAAAGCACCTTTTTTCGCTTTCGGCGCCCTCCGGAGCAAAAAAGACAAACGTCCAGCTTTTGCTGCCACAGCAAAGGTGCCAGCGGGGAAAAGTGATGCTGGTCCTCACTGCCTCCTGGAACCCCTTCAAATGCCCCAGACAATTTGGCCCTCTCTGCTTTCCTGCGCACTCTAGCCTCAAAAGCACCTTTTTTCGCTTTCGGCGCCCTCCGGAGCAAAAAAGACAAACGTCCAGCTTTTGCTGCCACAGCAAAGGTGCCAGCGGGGAAAAGTGATGCTGGTCCTCACTGCCTCCTGGAACCCCTTCAAATGCCCCAGACAATTTGGCCCTCTCTGCTTTCCTGCGCACTCTAGCCTCAAAAGCACCTTTTTTCGCTTTCGCCGCTGTTTGGAGCAAAAAAGACAAACGTCCAGCTTTTGCTGCCACAGCAAAGGTGCCAGCGGGGAAAAGTGATGCTGGTCCTCACTGCCTCCTGGAACCCCTTCAAATGCCCCAGACAATTTGGCCCTCTCTGCTTTCCTGCGCACTCTAGCCTCAAAAGCACCTTTTTTCACTTTCGGCGCCCCCCAGAGGAAAAAAGACAAACGTCCAGCTTTTGCTGCCACAGCAAAGGTGCCAGCGGGGAAAAGTGATGCTGGTCCTCACTGCCTCCTGGAACCCCTTCAAATGCCCCAGACAATTTGGCCCTCTCTGCTTTCCTGCGCACTCTAGCCTCAAAAGCACCTTTTTTCACTTTCGGCGCCCTCCGGAGCAAAAAAGACAAACGTCCAGCTTTTGCTGCCACAGCAAAGGTGCCAGCGGGGAAAAGTGATGCTGGTCCTCACTGCCTCCTGGAACCCCTTCAAATGCCCCAGACAATTTGGCCCTCTCTACTTTCCTGCGCACTCCAGCCTCAAAAGCACCGTTTTTCACTTTCGGCGCCCCCCAGAGGAAAAAAGACAAACGTCCAGCTTTTGCTGCCACAGCAAAGGTGCCAGCGGGGAAAAGTGATGGTGGTCCTCACTGCCTCCTGGAACCCCTTCAAATGCCCCAGACAATTTGGCCCTCTCTGCTTTCCTGCGCACTCTAGCCTCAAAAGCACCTTTTTTCACTTTCGGCGCCCTCCGGAGCAAAAAAGACAAACGTCCAGCTTTTGCTGCCACAGCAAAGGTGCCAGCGGGGAAAAGTGATGCTGGTCCTCACTGCCTCCTGGAACCCCTTCAAATGCCCCAGACAATTTGGCCCTCTCTGCTTTCCTGCGCACTCTAGCCTCAAAAGCACCTTTTTTCACTTTCGGCGCCCTCCGGAGGAAAAAAGACAAACGTCCAGCTTTTGCTGCCACAGCAAAGGTGCCAGCGGGGAAAAGTGATGCTGGTCCTCACTGCCTCCTGGAACCCCTTCAAATGCCCCAGACAATTTGGCCCTCTCTGCTTTCCTGCGGACTTTAGCCTCAAAAGCACCTTTTTTCACTTTCGGCGCCCCCCAGAGGAAAAAAGACAAACGTCCAACTTTTGCTGCCACAGCAAAGGTGCCAGCGGGGAAAAGTGATGCTGGTCCTCACTGCCTCCTGGAACCCCTTCAAATGCCCCAGACAATTTGGCCCTCTCTGCTTTCCTGCGCACTCTAGCCTCAAAAGCACCTTTTTTCACTTTCGGCGCCCTCCGGAGCAAAAAAGACAAACGTCCAGCTTTTGCTGCCACAGCAAAGGTGCCAGCGGGGAAAAGTGATGCTGGTCCTCACTGCCTCCTGGAACCCCTTCAAATGCCCCAGACAATTTGGCCCTCTCTGCTTTCCTGCGCACTCTAGCCTCAAAAGCACCTTTTTTCACTTTCGGCGCCCTCCGGAGCAAAAAAGACAAACGTCCAGCTTTTGCTGCCACAGCAAAGGTGCCAGCGGGGAAAAGTGATGCTGGTCCTCACTGCCTCCTGGAACCCCTTCAAATGCCCCAGACAATTTGGCCCTCTCTGCTTTCCTGCGCACTCTAGCCTCAAAAGCACCTTTTTTCGCTTTCGCCGCTGTTGGGAGCAAAAAAGACAAACGTCCAGCTTTTGCTGCCACAGCAAAGGTGCCAGCGGGGAAAAGTGATGCTGGTCCTCACTGCCTCCTGGAACCCCTTCAAATGCCCCAGACAATTTGGCCCTCTCTGCTTTCCTGCGCACTCTAGCCTCAAAAGCACCTTTTTTCACTTTCGGCGCCCTCCGGAGGAAAAAAGACAAACGTCCAGCTTTTGCTGCCACAGCAAAGGTGCCAGCGGGGAAAAGTGATGCTGGTCCTCACTGCCTCCTGGAACCCCTTCAAATGCCCCAGACAATTTGGCCCTCTCTGCTTTCCTGCGCACTCTAGCCTCAAAAGCACCTTTTTTCGCTTTCGCCGCTGTTGGGAGCAAAAAAGACAAACGTCCAGCTTTTGCTGCCACAGCAAAGGTGCCAGCGGGGAAAAGTGATGCTGGTCCTCACTGCCTCCTGGAACCCCTTCAAATGCCCCAGACAATTTGGCCCTCTCTGCTTTCCTGCGCACTCTAGCCTCAAAAGCACCTTTTTTCGCTTTCGCCGCTGTTTGGAGCAAAAAAGACAAACGTCCAGCTTTTGCTGCCACAGCAAAGGTGCCAGCGGGGAAAAGTGATGCTGGTCCTCACTGCCTCCTGGAACCCCTTCAAATGCCCCAGACAATTTGGCCCTCTCTGCTTTCCTGCGCACTCTAGCCTCAAAAGCACCTTTTTTCACTTTCGGCGCCCCCCAGAGGAAAAAAGACAAACGTCCAGCTTTTGCTGCCACAGCAAAGGTGCCAGCGGGGAAAAGTGATGCTGGTCCTCACTGCCTCCTGGAACCCCTTCAAATGCCCCAGACAATTTGGCCCTCTCTGCTTTCCTGCGCACTCTAGCCTCAAAAGCACCTTTTTTCACTTTCGGCGCCCTCCGGAGCAGAAAAGACAAACGTCCAGCTTTTGCTGCCACAGCAAAGGTGCCAGCGGGGAAAAGTGATGCTGGTCCTCACTGCCTCCTGGAACCCCTTCAAATGCCCCAGACAATTTGGCCCTCTCTACTTTCCTGCGCACTCCAGCCTCAAAAGCACCGTTTTTCACTTTCGGCGCCCCCCAGAGGAAAAAAGACAAACGTCCAGCTTTTGCTGCCACAGCAAAGGTGCCAGCGGGGAAAAGTGATGGTGGTCCTCACTGCCTCCTGGAACCCCTTCAAATGCCCCAGACAATTTGGCCCTCTCTGCTTTCCTGCGCACTCTAGCCTCAAAAGCACCTTTTTTCACTTTCGGCGCCCTCCGGAGCAAAAAAGACAAACGTCCAGCTTTTGCTGCCACAGCAAAGGTGCCAGCGGGGAAAAGTGATGCTGGTCCTCACTGCCTCCTGGAACCCCTTCAAATGCCCCAGACAATTTGGCCCTCTCTGCTTTCCTGCGCACTCTAGCCTCAAAAGCACCTTTTTTCACTTTCGGCGCCCTCCGGAGGAAAAAAGACAAACGTCCAGCTTTTGCTGCCACAGCAAAGGTGCCAGCGGGGAAAAGTGATGCTGGTCCTCACTGCCTCCTGGAACCCCTTCAAATGCCCCAGACAATTTGGCCCTCTCTGCTTTCCTGCGGACTTTAGCCTCAAAAGCACCTTTTTTCACTTTCGGCTCCCCCCAGAGGAAAAAAGACAAACGTCCAACTTTTGCTGCCACAGCAAAGGTGCCAGCGGGGAAAAGTGATGCTGGTCCTCACTGCCTCCTGGAACCCCTTCAAATGCCCCAGACAATTTGGCCCTCTCTGCTTTCCTGCGCACTCTAGCCTCAAAAGCACCTTTTTTCACTTTCGGCGCCCTCCGGAGCAAAAAAGACAAACGTCCAGCTTTTGCTGCCACAGCAAAGGTGCCAGCGGGGAAAAGTGATGCTGGTCCTCACTGCCTCCTGGAACCCCTTCAAATGCCCCAGACAATTTGGCCCTCTCTGCTTTCCTGCGCACTCTAGCCTCAAAAGCACCTTTTTTCACTTTCGGCGCCCTCCGGAGCAAAAAAGACAAACGTCCAGCTTTTGCTGCCACAGCAAAGGTGCCAGCGGGGAAAAGTGATGCTGGTCCTCACTGCCTCCTGGAACCCCTTCAAATGCCCCAGACAATTTGGCCCTCTCTGCTTTCCTGCGCACTCTAGCCTCAAAAGCACCTTTTTTCGCTTTCGCCGCTGTTGGGAGCAAAAAAGACAAACGTCCAGCTTTTGCTGCCACAGCAAAGGTGCCAGCGGGGAAAAGTGATGCTGGTCCTCACTGCCTCCTGGAACCCCTTCAAATGCCCCAGACAATTTGGCCCTCTCTGCTTTCCTGCGCACTCTAGCCTCAAAAGCACCTTTTTTCACTTTCGGCGCCCTCCGGAGCAAAAAAGACAAACGTCCAGCTTTTGCTGCCACAGCAAAGGTGCCAGCGGGGAAAAGTGATGCTGGTCCTCACTGCCTCCTGGAACCCCTTCAAATGCCCCAGACAATTTGGCCCTCTCTGCTTTCCTGCGCACTCTAGCCTCAAAAGCACCTTTTTTCGCTTTCGCCGCTGTTGGGAGCAAAAAAGACAAACGTCCAGCTTTTGCTGCCACAGCAAAGGTGCCAGCGGGGAAAAGTGATGCTGGTCCTCACTGCCTCCTGGAACCCCTTCAAATGCCCCAGACAATTTGGCCCTCTCTGCTTTCCTGCGCACTCTAGCCTCAAAAGCACCTTTTTTCACTTTCGGCGCCCCCCAGAGGAAAAAAGACAAACGTCCAGCTTTTGCTGCCACAGCAAAGGTGCCAGCGGGGAAAAGTGATGCTGGTCCTCACTGCCTCCCGGAACCCCTTCAAATGCCCCAGACAATTTGGCCCTCTCTGCTTTCCTGCGCACTCTAGCCTCAAAAGCACCTTTTTTCACTTTCGGCGCCCCCCAGAGGAAAAAAGACAAACGTCCAGCTTTTGCTGCCACAGCAAAGGTGCCAGCGGGGAAAAGTGATGCTGGTCCTCACTGCCTCCTGGAACCCCTTCAAATGCCCCAGACAATTTGGCCCTCTCTGCTTTCCTGCGCACTCTAGCCTCAAAAGCACCTTTTTTCACTTTCGGCGCCCTCCGGAGGAAAAAATACAAACGTCCAGCTTTTGCTGCCACAGCAAAGGTGCCAGCGGGGAAAAGTGATGCTGGTCCTCACTGCCTCCTGGAACCCCTTCAAATGCCCCAGACAATTTGGCCCTCTCTGCTTTCCTGCGCACTCTAGCCTCAAAAGCACCTTTTTTCACTTTCTGCGCCCCCCAGAGGAAAAAAGACAAACGTCCAGCTTTTGCTGCCACAGCAAAGGTGCCAGCGGGGAAAAGTGATGCTGGTTCCTCACTGCCTCCTGGAACCCCTTCAAATGCCCCAGACAATTTGGCCCTCTCTGCTTTCCTGCGCACTCTAGCCTCAAAAGCACCTTTTTTCACTTTCGGCGCCCCCCAGAGGAAAAAAGACAAACGTCCAGCTTTTGCTGCCACAGCAAAGGTGCCAGCGGGGAAAAGTGATGCTGGTCCTCACTGCCTCCTGGAACCCCTTCAAATGCCCCAGACAATTTGGCCCTCTCTGCTTTCCTGCGCACTCTAGCCTCAAAAGCACCTTTTTTCACTTTCGGCGCCCTCCGGAGCAAAAAAGACAAACGTCCAGCTTTTGCTGCCACAGCAAAGGTGCCAGCGGGGAAAAGTGATGCTGGTCCTCACTGCCTCCTGGAACCCCTTCAAATGCCCCAGACAATTTGGCCCTCTCTGCTTTCCTGCGCACTCTAGCCTCAAAAGCACCTTTTTTCACTTTCGGCGCCCTCCGGAGCAAAAAAGACAAACGTCAGCTTTTGCTGCCACAGCAAAGGTGCCAGCGGGGAAAAGTGATGCTGGTCCTCACTGCCTCCTGGAACCCCTTCAAATGCCCCAGACAATTTGGCCCTCTCTGCTTTCCTGCGCACTCTAGCCTCAAAAGCACCTTTTTTCACTTTCGGCGCCCTCCGGAGGAAAAAAGACAAACGTCCAGCTTTTGCTGCCACAGCAAAGGTGCCAGCGGGGAAAAGTGATGCTGGTCCTCACTGCCTCCTGGAACCCCTTCAAATGCCCCAGACAATTTGGCCCTCTCTGCTTTCCTGCGCACTCTAGCCTCAAAAGCACCTTTTTTCACTTTCGGCGCCCCCCAGAGGAAAAAAGACAAACGTCCAGCTTTTGCTGCCACAGCAAAGGTGCCAGCGGGGAAAAGTGATGCTGGTCCTCACTGCCTCCTGGAACCCCTTCAAATGCCCCAGACAATTTGGCCCTCTCTGCTTTCCTGCGCACTCTAGCCTCAAAAGCACCTTTTTTCACTTTCGGCGCCCTCCGGAGCAAAAAAGACAAACGTCCAGCTTTTGCTGCCACAGCAAAGGTGCCAGCGGGGAAAAGTGATGCTGGTCCTCACTGCCTCCTGGAAAACCCCTTCAAATGCCCCAGACAATTTGGCCCTCTCTGCTTTCCTGCGCACTCTAGCCTCAAAAGCACCTTTTTTCACTTTCGGCGCCCCCCAGAGGAAAAAAGACAAACGTCCAGCTTTTGCTGCCACAGCAAAGGTGCCAGCGGGGAAAAGTGATGCTGGTCCTCACTGCCTCCTGGAACCCCTTCAAATGCCCCAGACAATTTGGCCCTCTCTGCTTTCCTGCGCACTCTAGCCTCAAAAGCACCTTTTTTCACTTTCGGCGCCCCCCAGAGGAAAAAAGACAAACGTCCAGCTTTTGCTGCCACAGCAAAGGTGCCAGCGGGGAAAAGTGATGCTGGTCCTCACTGCCTCCTGGAACCCCTTCAAATGCCCCAGACAATTTGGCCCTCTCTGCTTTCCTGCGCACTCTAGCCTCAAAAGCACCTTTTTTCACTTTCGGCGCCCCCCAGAGGAAAAAAGACAAACGTCCAGCTTTTGCTGCCACAGCAAAGGTGCCAGCGGGGAAAAGTGATGCTGGTCCTCACTGCCTCCTGGAACCCCTTCAAATGCCCCAGACAATTTGGCCCTCTCTGCTTTCCTGCGCACTCTAGCCTCAAAAGCACCTTTTTTCACTTTCGGCGCCCTCCGGAGCAAAAAAGACAAACGTCCAGCTTTTGCTGCCACAGCAAAGGTGCCAGCGGGAAAAGTGATGCTGGTCCTCACTGCCTCCTGGAACCCCTTCAAATGCCCCAGACAATTTGGCCCTCTCTGCTTTCCTGCGCACTCTAGCCTCAAAAGCACCTTTTTTCACTTTCGGCGCCCTCCGGAGGAAAAAATACAAACGTCCAGCTTTTGCTGCCACAGCAAAGGTGCCAGCGGGGAAAAGTGATGCTGGTCCTCACTGCCTCCTGGAACCCCTTCAAATGCCCCAGACAATTTGGCCCTCTCTGCTTTCCTGCGCACTCTAGCCTCAAAAGCACCTTTTTTCACTTTCGGCCCCCCCCCGGAGGAAAAAAGACAAACGTCCAGCTTTTGCTGCCACAGCAAAGGTGCCAGCGGGGAAAAGTGATGCTGGTCCTCACTGCCTCCTGGAACCCCTTCAAATGCCCCAGACAATTTGGCCCTCTCTGCTTTCCTGCGCACTCTAGCCTCAAAAGCACCTTTTTTCACTTTCGGCGCCCTCCGGAGCAAAAAAGACAAACGTCCAGCTTTTGCTGCCACAGCAAAGGTGCCAGCGGGGAAAAGTGATGCTGGTCCTCACTGCCTCCTGGAACCCCTTCAAATGCCCCAGACAATTTGGCCCTCTCTGCTTTCCTGCGCACTCTAGCCTCAAAAGCACCTTTTTTCACTTTCGGCGCCCTCCGGAGCAAAAAAGACAAACGTCCAGCTTTTGCTGCCACAGCAAAGGTGCCAGCGGGGAAAAGTGATGCTGGTCCTCACTGCCTCCTGGAACCCCTTCAAATGCCCCAGACAATTTGGCCCTCTCTGCTTTCCTGCGCACTCTAGCCTCAAAAGCACCTTTTTTCACTTTCGGCGCCCTCCGGAGGAAAAAAGACAAACGTCCAGCTTTTGCTGCCACAGCAAAGGTGCCAGCGGGGAAAAGTGATGCTGGTCCTCACTGCCTCCTGGAACCCCTTCAAATGCCCCAGACAATTTGGCCCTCTCTGCTTTCCTCCGCACTTTTAAGCCTCCAAAAGCACCTTTTTTCACTTTCGGCTCCCCCCAGAGGAAAAAAGACAAACGTCCAACTTTTGCTGCCACAGCAAAGGTGCCAGCGGGGAAAAGTGATGCTGGTCCTCACTGCCTCCTGGAACCCCTTCAAATGCCCCAGACAATTTGGCCCTCTCTGCTTTCCTGCGCACTCTAGCCTCAAAAGCACCTTTTTTCACTTTCGGCGCCCTCCGGAGCAAAAAAGACAAACGTCCAGCTTTTGCTGCCACAGCAAAGGTGCCAGCGGGGAAAAGTGATGCTGGTCCTCACTGCCTCCTGGAACCCCTTCAAATGCCCCAGACAATTTGGCCCTCTCTGCTTTCCTGCGCACTCTAGCCTCAAAAGCACCTTTTTTCACTTTCGGCGCCCTCCGGAGCAAAAAAGACAAACGTCCAGCTTTTGCTGCCACAGCAAAGGTGCCAGCGGGGAAAAGTGATGCTGGTCCTCACTGCCTCCTGGAACCCC
This sequence comes from Vanellus vanellus, assembly GCF_965231255.1. Taxonomy (NCBI): domain Eukaryota; kingdom Metazoa; phylum Chordata; class Aves; order Charadriiformes; family Charadriidae; genus Vanellus; species Vanellus vanellus. The sequence continues at coordinate 28,684 of NW_028127597.1, forward strand.
TTCAAATGCCCCAGACAATTTGGCCCTCTCTGCTTTCCTGCGCACTCTAGCCTCAAAAGCACCTTTTTTCGCTTTCGCCGCTGTTGGGAGCAAAAAAGACAAACGTCCAGCTTTTGCTGCCACAGCAAAGGTGCCAGCGGGGAAAAGTGATGCTGGTCCTCACTGCCTCCTGGAACCCCTTCAAATGCCCCAGACAATTTGGCCCTCTCTGCTTTCCTGCGCACTCTAGCCTCAAAAGCACCTTTTTTCACTTTCGGCGCCCTCCGGAGGAAAAAAGACAAACGTCCAGCTTTTGCTGCCACAGCAAAGGTGCCAGCGGGGAAAAGTGATGCTGGTCCTCACTGCCTCCTGGAACCCCTTCAAATGCCCCAGACAATTTGGCCCTCTCTGCTTTCCTGCGCACTCTAGCCTCAAAAGCACCTTTTTTCGCTTTCGCCGCTGTTGGGAGCAAAAAAGACAAACGTCCAGCTTTTGCTGCCACAGCAAAGGTGCCAGCGGGGAAAAGTGATGCTGGTCCTCACTGCCTCCTGGAACCCCTTCAAATGCCCCAGACAATTTGGCCCTCTCTGCTTTCCTGCGCACTCTAGCCTCAAAAGCACCTTTTTTCACTTTCGGCGCCCCCCAGAGGAAAAAAGACAAACGTCCAGCTTTTGCTGCCACAGCAAAGGTGCCAGCGGGGGAAAAGTGATGCTGGTCCTCACTGCCTCCTGGAACCCCTTCAAATGCCCCAGACAATTTGGCCCTCTCTGCTTTCCTGCGCACTCTAGCCTCAAAAGCACCTTTTTTCACTTTCGGCGCCCCCCAGAGGAAAAAAGACAAACGTCCAGCTTTTGCTGCCACAGCAAAGGTGCCAGCGGGGAAAAGTGATGCTGGTCCTCACTGCCTCCTGGAACCCCTTCAAATGCCCCAGACAATTTGGCCCTCTCTGCTTTCCTGCGCACTCTAGCCTCAAAAGCACCTTTTTTCACTTTCGGCGCCCTCCGGAGGAAAAAATACAAACGTCCAGCTTTTGCTGCCACAGCAAAGGTGCCAGCGGGGAAAAGTGATGCTGGTCCTCACTGCCTCCTGGAACCCCTTCAAATGCCCCAGACAATTTGGCCCTCTCTGCTTTCCTGCGCACTCTAGCCTCAAAAGCACCTTTTTTCACTTTCTGCGCCCCCCCAGAGGAAAAAAGACAAACGTCCAGCTTTTGCTGCCACAGCAAAGGTGCCAGCGGGGAAAAGTGATGCTGGTTCCCTCACTGCCTCCTGGAACCCCTTCAAATGCCCCAGACAATTTGGCCCTCTCTGCTTTCCTGCGCACTCTAGCCTCAAAAGCACCTTTTTTCACTTTCGGCGCCCCCCAGAGGAAAAAAGACAAACGTCCAGCTTTTGCTGCCACAGCAAAGGTGCCAGCGGGGAAAAGTGATGCTGGTCCTCACTGCCTCCTGGAACCCCTTCAAATGCCCCAGACAATTTGGCCCTCTCTGCTTTCCTGCGCACTCTAGCCTCAAAAGCACCTTTTTTCACTTTCGGCGCCCTCCGGAGCAAAAAAGACAAACGTCCAGCTTTTGCTGCCACAGCAAAGGTGCCAGCGGGGAAAAGTGATGCTGGTCCTCACTGCCTCCTGGAACCCCTTCAAATGCCCCAGACAATTTGGCCCTCTCTGCTTTCCTGCGCACTCTAGCCTCAAAAGCACCTTTTTTCACTTTCGGCGCCCTCCGGAGCAAAAAAGACAAACGTCCAGCTTTTGCTGCCACAGCAAAGGTGCCAGCGGGGAAAAGTGATGCTGGTCCTCACTGCCTCCTGGAACCCCTTCAAATGCCCCAGACAATTTGGCCCTCTCTGCTTTCCTGCGCACTCTAGCCTCAAAAGCACCTTTTTTCACTTTCGGCGCCCCTCCGGAGGAAAAAAAGACAAACGTCCAGCTTTTGCTGCCACAGCAAAGGTGCCAGCGGGGAAAAGTGATGCTGGTCCTCACTGCCTCCTGGAACCCCTTCAAATGCCCCAGACAATTTGGCCCTCTCTGCTTTCCTGCGCACTCTAGCCTCAAAAGCACCTTTTTTCACTTTCGGCGCCCCCCAGAGGAAAAAAGACAAACGTCCAGCTTTTGCTGCCACAGCAAAGGTGCCAGCGGGGAAAAGTGATGCTGGTCCTCACTGCCTCCTGGAACCCCTTCAAATGCCCCAGACAATTTGGCCCTCTCTGCTTTCCTGCGCACTCTAGCCTCAAAAGCACCTTTTTTCACTTTCGGCGCCCTCCGGAGGAAAAAAGACAAACGTCCAGCTTTTGCTGCCACAGCAAAGGTGCCAGCGGGGAAAAGTGATGCTGGTCCTCACTGCCTCCTGGAACCCCTTCAAATGCCCCAGACAATTTGGCCCTCTCTGCTTTCCTGCGCACTCTAGCCTCAAAAGCACCTTTTTTCACTTTCGGCGCCCCCCAGAGGAAAAAAGACAAACGTCCAGCTTTTGCTGCCACAGCAAAGGTGCCAGCGGGGAAAAGTGATGCTGGTCCTCACTGCCTCCTGGAACCCCTTCAAATGCCCCAGACAATTTGGCCCTCTCTGCTTTCCTGCGCACTCTAGCCTCAAAAGCACCTTTTTTCACTTTCGGCGCCCTCCGGAGGAAAAAAGACAAACGTCCAGCTTTTGCTGCCACAGCAAAGGTGCCAGCGGGGAAAAGTGATGCTGGTCCTCACTGCCTCCTGGAACCCCTTCAAATGCCCCAGACAATTTGGCCCTCTCTGCTTTCCTGCGCACTCTAGCCTCAAAAGCACCTTTTTTCACTTTCGGCGCCCTCCGGAGCAAAAAAGACAAACGTCCAGCTTTTGCTGCCACAGCAAAGGTGCCAGCGGGGAAAAGTGATGCTGGTCCTCACTGCCTCCTGGAACCCCTTCAAATGCCCCAGACAATTTGGCCCTCTCTGCTTTCCTGCGCACTCTAGCCTCAAAAGCACCTTTTTTCACTTTCGGCGCCCTCCGGAGTGAAAAAATACAAACGTCCAGCTTTTGCTGCCACAGCAAAGGTGCCAGCGGGGAAAAGTGATGCTGGTCCTCACTGCCTCCTGGAACCCCTTCAAATGCCCCAGACAATTTGGCCCTCTCTGCTTTCCTGCGCACTCTAGCCTCAAAAGCACCTTTTTTCACTTTCGGCGCCCCCCAGA
>NW_028127596.1:0-4290 GCF_965231255.1 Vanellus vanellus
TCGGGGGCATAACAGTTCAAGAGAAATTCCTTTGTGTAAGAAAGACCAAAGAGTTCTTCAAAGGATCCGGCTGTCCTGACATTTGGGGGGGCAAAGAGAGGAAAAAACCCACCTCGGACCAACCTGTGTGCTCCATTCCCAAAGGACAAAGTGATTGAAGTGGGTGTATGCCCGAGTTGCTTTCCCACCTTTTATGTCCTGTCCTCCTTAGACTTTTCTTTGCAACTCAGTGTAGGGATTTCCGAAACGAACTTAATTTGTTGGCGATAGGAAGAAAGGTAAAATGTTGGGAAGCATTAACGGAATGAGCCAAAGAGGCCTAATGTGCTGCAGCGGGATCATTAGCTCTCTGCGAGCGGTCGTTGGCTGGGAGAGGTTGGGGGGTGTTGAGGAGGGCTGCAGTTAGGTGTATGTGCCTGAGATGATCCCAGGGGCGCTTGGAGGGGGAGACCTTCGGGATAGGAAAAGTAACTTGGGAAGTTTGGGCCCTGTGAAGGGAAGTCAGCCTGCTGGGAGCTTCCCTAGGGCTGCAAAACACTGTTGTGTGTGTTCTTTCCTCAGCGTTTGCATAGTTGTGGATGATGATGATGACGAGACTCCGCCGAAAAAGCAAAAATCAGGTATCGCACATTACACAAGTACTGAATATGCCCGATTTTTCTGAGGTTTCGTGTCCCTTGGAAAAGTCTGGCTTTTGTGCTCTGGCATTGTTCCTGAAACGGTGGCTTTTCAAGCTGTTGGCTTCTTGCCTTGTGGCTCTCTATGCCTATAGCCAATGGCTTGAGGGTGTCCGGTAGGGCTTAGCCCTATAGATGACGGACGTTCTCTGCGGTGACTGTGGCAGGGCCCAATACTTTTACTGCCAGCAGGAGATAGCCCAGGTCTCTGGCGCTGAGCCCGCGCCTGTCAGCAGAAAGAGTATCTTAAATCCAAGCTGTGTGCTCCCTCCTGTCTGTATTCGCAATGTACCTCTGTTGGTTTTCTAGCCTGTTCTTATACGGCCTGTCTTTGTTTTTTAGATTATTCCATCTCTGAGCAGAAAGAGAAAGTTGAAGTTTCTGCAGTGCTGCAGTTGCCGACCAAGGCAACCAAACGCCCGGCGGCTTCCGTCAGCGAAGATGCTGCCGGCACAGAGTCTGCGGAAGAGGTTAGCGAGGGCTTTGAAATGTTAGGGTCTGTGCAAGGTGCGAGAGCAAGCGGCTCTCCCTACTGCATCTTGAGGTTGAGCCTGCTCTGAGCCTGTACAGCAGTAGGTGGTTCTTTTGCATTTCTAGCAGGCAGCTCTAATGTGGGCTGGGTTTGCCTTACTCAAGCCTGCGTCCTCTGCTCCGGCACTGGCAGCTGCGGGAGGAGCAAACTGTTTGTTGTCTTCCAGATACTTGAGAATGGTTCAAGTTTATAGTTTTAGTGTGTTTGCAAACTGTTATTCTCTTTCTCAAGCTTGTGGTTAAGGAATCAATATACACTACCTGACAAGAAAAACTGCATACTTGCTCTGGATAAACCACTTTCTGCTCATTATCCACCAGTCCAGGAGAGCGTTCCTGTAGGACTTTGGCTCTGTAAAAATGAGCCACCTTGACTGCCTAGTTTGGTTCAAAGGTGTAGTGCAGTTTTTCTTATTGCCCCATGGGATTAGAGGGCTAAGAGACTGTCGGGCTCTAGTTCTTCGTTCCTGAGAGAGTCGTTAACTCTTATTTGTACAAAATATATTTCTCAAGGGCCGAACTATCACCCTTTGGAATGTTTAGAAGCCGACTGAGTGATAACTCAGTGACAAGACTGTATTCTTTTAATTGCTGCACATATGAGAGCCTGTATTCAAAATTTAAAGCGTACCTGTCAAAGGTCCTGCCAAGATTTGCCGCCTTCTGCAATCTGAACCAGCAAGTCATGGTCCCCAAGTCATAGTAGAGCTGACTAAGCCTCAGGAAGTGTGTTTGCTGGGATTCACATTCAGGTTACACTCACGCTGGTGCTTTTTTGTTGTTTTCTTTTAAGCCTGGGTCCACTTCTTTAGAGCCTTCCACTAAAAGACCACGATTTTCGTCACTCGAGGTAGCCGTGCTGCAAATTGGTAAGGCTGACATCAAGTTATACGACTTGTTTCATTTTCACCCTACCTTGTGTACTGTCCAAGTCTACCCCTAGGGTTCTGTAGGGATTATGGCAGGCACGGGACGAGGCAGCATCTGGGAATACTTGAGCGTGACCTCTGTTTCTTACCCGCATCCTTGCATTGCTTCTGGAGTGGAGCCGGGCGTCGATCTGGTCGTCTCGGTACCAGAGCTGCCTTGGATGCAGTCCTTCCGTTCTGATAGGTCCACTGTTAGCTTGCCAGAAGCAAATTGTTTTCAATGGTCCTTTTAGGTAGTAGATCCTGAGGAGCCTTTTGTATTTCAGGTTTCGGCTGGCAATACCTTGTGCGCGCAACTTGCTGCAGTTGCCGGTGTGAAAACCTGAAAATGTCCTAAAGTGACATAACACAAATCATATGATGATGTGAGAGAGAAAATGACAATTTATCTTTGGTGAAGCTCGTTACTGTAAACTCATAAACCTCTTCAGTTTCCTTTTATACTTACCGATGCCTTACGCTCTTCTCTCGTAGGTCAAATGCCGTGTGGGACCCATGCTCGCTTGACTAAGGAACCACTCTCTCGTCCTGACAAGACAATTCCCCGTCTGAGGTAAAAATCCTTCCGTTTTCTTTGACTTCTTCCCCGAAAGGTTTACTGCCTATGGTAAGGGAGGTCGTCAGCTGCTTCCCCCCCGAAGAACCAATATTAAACTTTTTCTTTAAATCCAGCTACTTAATTGACACAGGAGATTAGCTAGAGATTAAAGGTCTGCGGTAAGAGGAAGCGTTGAACTTGAGAGGAGGCTGAGGACACAATCAACAGCGTATCTTGAAGGCAGTTGTTGTGATTTTCACTTTTACTTCTCTCTACTTCCCCATTAGCCAGTTGAAGACAGCAGGTCTTCATCTGAAAGTCATAAACATCTCGTGTCTGTCTCCATCGTCATCGGTGTACGTGCTTGACAAAGCAGGTGGTGGTGGAGGTGCACATTGGAATGTTCTCTTGATACCGTTTCTTTTGCCGTTGATGTTTTGAGCACAAGCCGGAAGGGCAAACAGAGCATCAAAGCTGCTCCAGACAGCTTCTTACCACTGAGGCCACCAGTTAAGGAGTGCGCTGCACCAGAATCCGCCACTGCAGATGAAAATCCATACCATGAAAATGATACAGAAGAGAGTTTCTCATGTAATTTTGGGTGCGCTGAGTTTAAGCGCACTGCATTTGAGAGCAGGTCAAGACTCTGCTGTCGGCGTCTCATCTGCCAGTCGTTGCTTATTGTGGTTTGGCTCATATTTTGGAGCAGATCTGGAGCCTGAGAAAGAGATTCCTTTCAGAGGAAGCTAAACCAGAGAAGTTCCTGGGGAAGGTGTCTAATGCACTCCAACCGCTACTGAGCATATAGTCCCTGAGGTCAGAGCAGGGCAGGTCTGAAGTAAAATGTCCCAGCAGTATGGATGTTGTGGACATTGCCATTCTCAGCGTCAGCATAACCTTTAACAAATAGATTGAGCAGAATTGGTCAGGGCTGGTTGAAATGAACGCTGTCTTGTCCCACAGAGTAAAGTGGCCTCCTCAGGTTAATGCAGATATTTGTCGGATGTGCAAAGAATATTTTGTTCTTCTTAAAGAAAAACCCCAAAAGCCAGCGTGAATTGGTACGCACTGATAACAAATGCCCCCCGTATAAAAATTGTGATTCTCCTCTGTTGTTTGTTTCCTGCCCCAAAGTGTTCAAGCCTCCTCCAAGGAACCAGTGGCGACTGTGAGTCACCGGGAAGAACCAAAATACGGAGGAGACGTCTATCCACGTGCAACACTCAGGACCGGTGAGTATCCCCATGATTCCAATCCGTTCCACTTTGTAGGTAGACGTCAAATCCGAATAGGGCATTTCTTACACACTCGCAGATGACGTTCCGAGTTCAAAGTGCTTGCCAGAATTCGAACTTCCTGACCATACCGTCATCCTTCAAAGTTTTTCCTTTTTTTTTATTTATCACTCAGAAATGGAGAGCTGTGTACATCTGATGGTGATTGAAAGTCGACTTCTTGTTTTCTTACTACTGCTTTTCTGTGCAGGTGTCGAATGTATAGATGTTTGCTGCCCGCAGCGGTCGCAGAGAGGTGATACGATCAGGTAGAGTCTCTTCTAATGATGCTTCTTGTTCCTTTTGGCTCTGCGCGTGTATCTCTTTCAGCCGCTGGTAGA
>NW_028127595.1:0-10491 GCF_965231255.1 Vanellus vanellus
AGTAGCCTAATAAATGAAAAATTGAAAAGATCTTGAACTTTAAAAATTCTACTATGGTAAGGTGGTATCAAGAGCATTAGAGCAAGGGAAAACTACATCAGCAGGTGTCACTGCAGGCTCCAAAAGCAGTGTAAATGACCAAGGAAGATTGCACTTAAAGCCTTTTTTATGTTAAGAAGTGCATTAGGTCTTGTTCTTCTCATAGGCAGTAAGAATGAGTGGAAATTAACCTGCCGTAATTTAGGATTTCAAACTGTGTTAACATTGTCCGTGTGCAGGACTTGTTTGCACTGGGCGTGTAAACGGAACCATGCTCCAGTGGTGGCTTACCTGCTGCTCGCCGGCGCTGACAAGGAGATCCTCACCAAGAAAGGAGAAAGACCAGCCCAGTTAACGTCAAAGAGAGAGATAAGGAAGATGTTGGGAGGTAAACCTATTGGCTATGAGGCGATATGATCGTCAGAGCATAGTAAAAGGCTATTTATTGTTAAACCTGTGTTCCAATCTTTATTTTGCATGTGAAGATACTGTGTTCGGGTTTTGATAACAACTTGATTTCTAGTGTGTTTACTTGGTAAGAAATCAAAGTTTAAGAAAGGAGTGTTACCAACAAATTCCATATCCAGCTAGCCAAACTTTTTTCTAAACACTGAGAAATTAGAAAAACTATTTTGAAAAATGCCACAATTAAACCAGTGACAGACAGATGCAGCTTCCTATTTTCAAAAGAGCAAGAGGAGAAAAATCTCTCAAATTTGTACAAAGCCTTTACACGAGCAACACTTTGTTTTCCTGATCTTCTGTAGACCGTAGACACTGTGTTGAATAAATGGAAAATTAGCAGCCCAGAGAAACAGCTCATTAAAGGACATCAGTAGAGCATTTTTATCGTGTTTTGTAGCTGTTGGAGCGGAGCAGGCTTTGCTGCTAGAGGTGATAAGTAATTTGAAATGTGGTCGATTAACAACCTCTTTCCTCCCCTTTGTATTCCCTTGTCTGTTTTTGTTTTCATTATTGTCTCCCAGCTGTTGAATTGGTAATGTTTAAGCTCTCCCAGTACTGCATGTTCTTTTCCCTTTATCCCCTGCCTTAATATCGAACAACATATTACCCTTTGTTTTTCATTGCCTTATACATTATGAAGACAATAGCGTTATACCACCAGAGACCGTGTTACGACGTGTTGGCTACAGATTAAACCAAACCAAACGTACTGCAGTGTTGAGAAGGAAATGGCACCCCCAGAATTACTGAAATCAGCCTCTGCTTTTGTGTTTACTGTATTGCAACACCTGAGCACAGTTCTGTTTACTGTAGAAAAAAGGTGTAGTGCTTCTTGATTTATTTGTCCTGCAGTGCTTCTAACGCTCCACTCCCTCCCTATTAAAAAACAAAAAAAAAGGGGAAAAAAAAAAAGGGGAAAAAAAAAAGGGGAAAAAAAAAAAGGGGAAAAAAAAAAAGGGGGAAAAAAAAAAAGGGGGAAAAAAAAAAAAGGGGAAAAAAAAAAAAGGGGAAAAAAAAAAGGGGGAAAAAAAAGGGGGAAAAAAAAGGGGGAAAAAAAGGGGGAAAAAAAAAAGGGGAAAAAAAAAAGGGGAAAAAAAAAAGGGGAAAAAAAAAAGGGGAAAAAAAAAAGGGGAAAAAAAAAAGGGGGGAAAAAAAGGGAAAAAAAAAAAAGCCCCACAGTGCAATAGCAATACTTCTTTTTTTCCCCTCAAATCAGTCTTCGACAATGTTGTTTTCTTTGTTTTACAGTGGAAGATGATGAACTGTCAGACTTAACGAAAGACTCGGATCTGCCAATCATCCCTAACTATCTGGCTAACCCACCTTTCCCGTACGTTTATAACACCATGAGTGACAGTATCCCAGATCCCTCCGTGAACGGGAGTATCTCACACTTAGAACCGCAAGATACCGACTCCTCTTCTTTACCCGATGCCGAGCGTTGCCCACGTGCAGCGTTACAGCACGGGAACGCTGCTCCCGAGGCGGCTGGCAGGGGAGGGGTGCCATCGCTGCCCAGGGGCTGCACCGCGCCGCCGCGCTCAACGCCCGTCCTTCAGAGAGGTCCGCTTTACCAGGGAGCTGTGTCTTGGAGCAGAAGTCCCCCTTCGCCGGCTGGATCAAATCAGTCCGCACCTCAGCAAGAGAACGGCTCCTGCATGGGGCCTGTGGCGGCTTTTCAGCCCGTTTTCTTCACAGGAGCTTTCCCACTTAACATGCAAGGTAACGGTAAAAGTCTCTTCTCGCTTTGTCTTAGAACTTCTGTCATCTTGGACGGGGAAAATGGACGGATCGGGGTTACGTGTGTTCGCAGCGCTGGGAGGGATTTTCAGGTTCCCGTGCTTAGGCATTCAGGAAACATTTGAAAGGAGTTCAGGAGGCAGATATCCTGTTTCTGCTGGAACTGTTATTAAAATATTGATGAAAACATTTGCTATTTGTCTCAAATGCTATAAAAGCACACAGACACCAGGGTAATCTAATTCTCTAAATAGCACACTCCGAGCTTCAAACGAAGAATGTGAGTACGCAGCCCGTGAGCTCGGGAGAGAACCTCTCACGGCTCAGCCTGCAGACCTGAGTCTTGAGGTGAACTATTCTACGATCTGCCAGTTCTGCAGGTAAATACTGCCTGCCCCAAGACCGAAATCTGGAATTTCCGTTCAGAATTTCATTCTTGAAATAAAAGGTGTTCTGATGCCATAAATTAGCAATGAGAAGTTAACTGATGACCAAAAGAATCAAAACCCAATAAAAGCAATCTTGGGTTGCTCAGGAAATTGATAACCAGTGTAATCTGCGTTTAAGTTAGCTTAAATCCAGCAAGATGAGTATTCACACAAAGGTTCGTACATGCGTACACACACCCTATATTAGCTTTGTAATGATTTTTTCATATAGGTTGATGAAAGTCCATCTAATGAAAACCGTGGTCATAAAAGTCCAGTTGTTTGCTTTCTGAGGCTTCTTCTGTTGTTACAAATGATACAAACAAGGTTAATAGAACATAGAAGTATTTGGAATTTATACAGAGATATCTTTTCCAATTCCTTTATGCATCTGCCTATTAATGTACCTTTTTATTTCTAACAGAACTGGTGCTCAAAGTTAGAATACAAAACCCTAATCTTCGAGAAAATGACTTCATTGAAATTGAACTGGACAGACAAGAACTGACCTATAAGGAACTGCTCCGAGTGAGTTGCCATGAGCTGGGTGTTAACCCTGAGCACGTACAGAAGATCAGAAAATTACCAAATACGATGTTAAGAAAGGTAAGAATTCTGAATGTTGAAGTGCAATAACTTATAAAAAAATATATTTAGGTTATTATTAAAAAGGAATAATTTGTTGGTCACCTGCATAGGCCCATGTTGCACAAAGCCAAACCAAAACCAAACCTGAACCACCCCCCTTCAACTTCCAGCACTCAGTTTGTTTTTTGTAGTAAAAAGGTTCTCAAGTTTCTTTCATAAACATTTGGCGTTGAGCCCAATTAGTATCTGGGTTTCTCTACTACGTTCTTAAATTCAGTGCAATGCCACACCACCGTGACCATCACCCGCAGTGACACTGCCTGTGGTCCCCAGCTGACTTTTGCCAGTTCAGTAAGGACTGTGTGCAGTCCCTTCGGAAAACAAAGGTGTTTCAGAATTACTCCGGGTGCAGGTCTCTGAATGTAACTGTCTTTTCACTTCAGTGACATTTACCTGTGCAGCAAACAGAAAACGCACCTGCTGACCCATTTCACTGATTCACCGTTGACCTTTCTTTCACTCCCAAACCCCTCTAGAGCATTGTTGGCGTCAGTCGTGGAGCTAAGCTGATTAGTGCTAGATTAATAGACTTCACTGTACTGCGTCTTCACTGACTATAAGATGACTGATTCTTTGTTAGTCAAGAAGTGAAAAAAAAAAAAAGAAATACATAAGCGATCCTGTCACTTGCCAAGTTAGGTTGTTGTTGAAAGGGCTGTTTTTATTTCCAGCTCTAATTACTTCAGGCTCGCTGGGTAGGACTGCGGGACACTTATTGTTCCTTGAGGTGACAGAAAACTAATTCTGTTTAATGCTGTTGAGCAGCAGAGGACTGCTGCAGAGGGGATGGGAGCTCGAGGCTGTACTGTGGCAGGGGGTCTTCTGTTGCTCTTTAGAGACGCTGCCAAAGCCAGCTCTGCAGCGGTGCCCGTGGGCTGCTCCACAGCAAGCGCCATGCAGGACCTTCTTGGGCAGATGAAGAATCGATTCATGAGCTTTTAAGAATTACCCGGGGGAAAAAAAAGAGGAGTTGGGGGTGGCACACAGTAGATCTTGACAAGCGTAATGCCACTAATCACTTGCACTCACCATCAGCGTTGGATTCCTTCTAAAAATAGACTCAAGTGAGTAGCTGAATAAGATCCCAGAATAAATACAATATGCAACAGGATGTCTACTTTCCAGTTTACTGCAAAGAAGTGTTGTATTTATAGAGAAATACGTAGCTTGTGTTAGTATGAGCCTATTACTTTAACGTACCTCTGCAAAATTGAACAGACGGTTTATCACCTAACAACTTATTGTATTTATTTAAAGGACAAAGATGTTGCAAGGCTACAGGATTTCCAAGAACTGGAGCTTGTTCTAACAGTAAGCGACAAAAACTTACTTTTCAGAGTCCCAACACTTTCTGAACGGAGTGGTTATAACAAGAAGGCATCAGAACTTACATATTAATTGTTTAAAGAATAAACCAAAAGATTTGTATCTCTCGTTTTAAAATTACCTTTGAAATACAGTATCTATAAGGGCTAATGATGTGAAAAAAAAAAATCTATTTTGTTAACCTGGAAATAAACTAAAGTTGTTATGCACAGTTACAGCCTCTAGTTAATCTAAGAGTAATGAGCCTGATATCAAAGTAGCAAAATGAAAAGGAAGTATCAGTAAAACTATCTGTTAATGAAACACTTTTCCTTACAAAAAGATAATCTTGAAATACTGCAGAGTTAGCAGCTCTCAGGGAAAGGCTTACCTTAAACTGTTCTAATAATGTGTTTGCTATAAAATAGCAGAGGTACTGAAGCTAAAGAACCTGCCATGAAATTCATTTAATATTTGTACTGAGTCCATTACCATTAACGTTCATTTTTTAGATTGTGTATTCTAAGTCATATCTTATTGAGAAGGAAAAAAACAGAAGGGTTTAAATCTGTGGAAGAAGCACAGAACTATGTCTAGTTTAAATACTGTCAAGTGACTTATTACCTGTGATTTCTTAATCCCTGTTTACACTTTTCCCTATTTCTCAGGTTGAAAATAAAAAGTGATAGTAATTATCCAAATCATAAATATGCTTCCAACCAAAGTCCCTTTTATTGTTGTCTGTTCATATAGTGTATTGACCTGTGCAATTTAAAATACTATTTTTGTTACTGTATTGACAACACATTTCTCCAATGCTGCTTTAATCTCCCCTTTTTAAAAGCACAAAAATAGTAATTTAGTAATTTTAGTTTCCTTTTATCTCTACATTCCTGAGAGAGATCACATCTTGAACCTTTAAAGTTGCCTGTGTAAAAAGAAACTAGTGAAAAGCCCAGGGTTTTCTGGGCTGATATTACATCTTGATGTTTCTATGCAATGTATTTTCTCCCCCCCCCCCAATGCCTTGTGTTTACCCATGCTGTTTAGTGGAAAAAAAAATAATAATCACTTTTCCTGTTCCTTAAGTCAGAATTAGACTACTTTGCTATGAAATTCTGGAATAAATAAATTGAAAAGTATTTAAGAGCTGGATTTTATCGAATTTTTTAGGATTTTAGTATTTACTCAGTCATTTGCATTTGAGGAAGAGTTCTGTTTGGTAGTCTACCTGTAAAAGTATGTGTTATGAATTAGATGAACGAACTAAAGTATGAGATGTAACAGGCAAACAGAACATACCAAACTGGACCGAATTTCCCTGTTTCTTCGTCTTCCCCCTCCCTTCCCCCCAGTTTCTTTGGAAACTACAGCAACCAAAGGATTTTATTGCCTTGTTGTCCAAGAATTTACAGCCCAAGTTAGCCGTGCAATGCATGTGGGCCTGTAAACGGGATCTATAGCAGGAGCAACGCCGCGCAGGGAGCCGCCCAAACTAGCTGGAGAAGATGCCGGGGCGAGACCTGCATCCTAAGCTCTTACCACTCCAGATGCCCTCCGCTGACCGGGGTTAGGTGTCTGCCACAGCCTCCTCTCCTCTCTCGGAGGCTGTGGCAGGTAGAGCAGCTCTTTCCCTGCAGTCAGCGCAGTCACCTGTATTACAGCTCGTACAGTAGGAACTGGTACCCAAATTTACCCGTGCTCTCTCTTTCCCATCCAGTGACTAGTACTTTGTGCAAAGGGAAGCAGCTTCAGCAGGAGTGCCTGAGCACACAAGAGGGAGCCCTCTCCCAGTCTGCCTTGTAGTCGGATGTCCAGTGCTCACCTGGAAGCGCGGCTCCATGCAAACACCCACATTTCCTGTGTGCCAATTTACTAGACTGAAGCTCAGTCTCCTAAGGCTAATAGCAGAACACTTTTGTCACAACAAAATACCCTCTTCTGAGAAGTGTCGTAGGTCTGAGTCATTGGCAATATCTGGTTTTTATACCCAATTGCTGGTGGTATATTAACTTCTGTATGATGGAATAATAAAATGGTTGTTCCTCGTATCACGCCGCCCGTGGCGCTCTGCCTGGCACACAGAGCAGACAGGGTTTAGGCAGCGGCTGTCTAAAGCCCACAGTGACCCGGTCAGACCTACCAGAGAAGAGCTCAGCTGTTGGGTTGATGCCTTCGTTGTTACCCCAATTATCTTGCAGAGATGCTGATGGCTATCTATGCATTCCAAGGAATATTTTTATACCTTATGCAGTTTATAGACAGAAGATACTATTAACACTGCTAACAATCTGATCAGCGTATAATCATTACATTACTGTGTATGATAAATAATTCATTACTTTGTGCTCTGCTGTATGAAATGTTAATGTCAAATGAATGCTTGGCTGCAGATTCTTGTTTCTATTTAAGAAATACCATTTGTAAGAATTAATAAATGATTATTTTTGTCTTCTCAAAGTTTTTCTGAACTTTACTTACGGAAAAACATAGAAACTTTTTCTTGCTGGTTGGCTTTCTAAAGTGCTTGGTGGAGGCAGCAAACAACTAAAGCAAAAGACGTTCTGTCAGATTCTAGCAGCAAATGTTGTTTAGACACAGTACTCCCTTTATCTGAGGAGGCCGGGTTATCAATAATAAGGTAGATACTTATTTCTGTGAAGCAAATCATATATTATTTCAGGTGATTAAGTGTTGAATGAGATAAATTATATACACATCTGGCGAACACGCATGTTCAGCTTAAGTGGAGACTTACTCATAGTGATTTCATACCTAAGAGAGATATGGCAAAATTATAATACTTCTGTGCCAACCGTGTCCCTCCAGGCTTATGTGGAGTCTACTAAATTGATAGAAATTGAGTAGTTAATGATTTATATTAAGCCATCTGTAAGTTTAGTTTTAAATACATGTTACTCGTAATTCTTATGCTGAAAAGGAATTTTATAATGCCAGAGTTGCCCTGGGCAGGAGCAAGCATAGCTCACAGCCCCAAAGCTGTGGCATTCAACTCCCTTGTCCTGTTCTGGGGGAAATATGGAAAGGAATGGGTTGGAACCACTCAGAGATTACACATTATTTCGCTATTTTTCAGCTGAGTCACTGCTTAACTGGGCCTGTCTTTCCACTTCAAAACCCATGAATCCTTATGCAGAAAACACACAAAACAGGTGTATGTTGTACCATTAATATAATTTACTAATTATAAACCTGAATACAGTACATATTGCCCTGCGATACACACATTTGCTTGGCAGAATGTTTGGCATTTTTGGGGGAAAAAAAAACATGTAATAAAATACTTTATGTGTATAGAAAATATTTAAAAATATAAAATTCACTTTCTGGTCCTTGTAAAATACTTTGTTCACATATCACAAGTTTAGTCTACTACAAAAATGGTTTTGTAAATTACAGTACATTCACAAGTCACTTTTGTGGCAAGTCAGTAATATTAAAAAAAAAAAAAACCAAACCAAAACCCCAAGGGGTCTTCTCTTCATGCTAGTCCAGCATCCTTGGCCATACTGTAGAAAATACCCTTTGATTCTATAAGGCTTGTGGGTGTATCGAATTCAGCTATGGTTCCGTTGTCTAGAACAAGAACCCTGTGCAAAACAAAAGGGGTGTGTGGAGGGGAAGATATGTCAGAGAATTCCTCGCAAGAAATGCGATATCCCTTTTTATCACAAAGCAAACTGGTCTAATCTTTGCCCTGCCTTTGTTTTCCTCAGTTATTTTCACATGTTGAAACACAACAGATGATAAGTATTCTTCCTAAGCTGCTGTTTGATTTAAAAAGGTGCAGGACAGTCACTATCTCCCAGAGGTAATAAGGGAAAAAAAACCTCAACAACAAAAATACGCCACGTGTCAGACTGGTGGTTCTGGAATTGAAAATATAGTACCAGAAAGCCAAGGAGGTAAAAGCCCGTGAAGTACAGTAATGTGTTTTAAAGTAATTAATATGACACGATGTTAGTGAAAAGGTTTCAGCAGCTGGTAGTTAAAAAAGGATCCATAAGCCTGCGGACAGGGCCATTAATGCAATGGGGTAGTATCTCCTGCGCAGCTCTGGTTAGTGGCTGTTTCTTATGCCAACAGCAGTGCAGTCAGGTCTGGATATTCTAGGATTATATGGTGTAAACATCATTGCTTACATACTACCTGACAAGAGCACCAGTGTGGCTGTCTAGAGACAAACCAGACCCTTGTAAGAGCTCTTCACACACCCAGTAAACCAGTGAGCACCCCCTGCCACGCACCATTAAGAGATTTTTACCTTGTGTAATCCATAATTGTGTTCAGCCTGTGCGCTATCGTCAGCACTGTGCAGTCTTCAAATTGGGTCCTAATTGTCATCTGGATAAGATCATCCGTCTCGAGATCGATGGCTGCCGTGGCTTCGTCGAGGATCAAGATTCTTGTCTTGCGAAGTAGCGCCCTCGCCAGACAGACGAGTTGTCTTTGGCCAACGCTGTGAACAGAGACAAGAGCTTTCACAAATGAGGCCCTACTGCCCTTAGCTCTCCACTGCTCAGGAGCGCTGGTGCTAGAGCAGATTACTTATCAGGTACAGTTACCGAACAAAAAAAAATAGTAGTTAGCAAACAGCCTGGTCTGCCAGCCCTAGGGCTAACCCATACACACGGCAGCATTACTCAGCTAGTTTTAGCATATGTCTTCACCTACTGCCTGACCCAGTACTGATGGAGCTACCAAATGCGCCCTTTCTATCACTGACAAAAGCCAGGGAAACTAATGATTACGATGCTTCTGCCCCAGTTTTCAGAAACACACACAGTCGTAACAACACTGAGCACATGCAAACTTAAAAAAAAAGAAAGAGGAAAAAAAAAAGAAAAAAGTGTTCTGAGGCTGTAAGTCCTTTCTACCATTAAAAAAAAAAAAATACTGTCTGGGCAGCCCACACTTCCTCCACTGCTACAAATGCACCCCAGACACAGCCGGTCTGAGTGTCTCTGCAGGATGAGGAAGGAGCTGAACATTCATCACATATATCATCTGGTTACACCACAGTCTCAGAAGCCAATCCAGCATATCAAGGCATGGCATTTTATCATCCCCATTTATGTCTTACGGCTCTTCCAAATAATGATGGAAAACAAACATTGCTAAAGTGTCAGTTTAGGCAGAGGACTCTTATTCAGCACAGCAGTTATATATGTTATTGTGGCATTTCCCTTCCTACCAAACCACGTTTAAGGGACATAATACCCTGTTCACTCTGAGACTTCTTTCTTTGCTGATAAGATGGGATTTGGGTTTGGGAGAAATCCCTCCCTGCAGCAAAGAAGAATCAGATCATTCACGGCAGAGGCAGAACAGTAGGCAAAAGTTTGAGCCTTAGTGGTTTTCCTGAAACAGGAATAGATGGCTAAATAATTTCAGACTCAACTGACTACAGTGTAAACCGGTGCTCAAGCGTTACTCACTGTTAGGGCTGAATGAAAGCCGGGTGTATGTTTCTAGTCCAAGCGTTCCTTACCTAAGATTTTCTCCACCTTCCGAGCATTCATAGTCCAACATGGATGGCTGACTGCTGACAAACCTCTTCAAGTGAGACAGTTCAAGAGCTTTCCATATTTCTTCGTCTGAATACTTATTAAATGGATCCAGGTTCATCCTCAGTGTTCCAGAAAAGAGAACAGGATCCTGAATATAAAACAAACTTCCGTTAGACAAGTGCTTTAGCTGTTTTCAATACAGATATTATGAGTTACTGCTCTGAAGCCTCCCTTGCATTGCAGATAGGGCACCTCCCAATCCCATCCACTCTGAAAATACATTATGTTATACACACTTAAAACTGAAGTTCCAACTGTAAAGATGGTTTATCCTA
>NW_028127594.1:0-16748 GCF_965231255.1 Vanellus vanellus
AAAGAGAGGGAAAGAGCGGAAAAAGAGAGGGAAAGAGCGGGAAAGAGCCGGGAAAGAGCGGGAAAGAGAGGGAAAGAGCGGGAAAGAGAGGGAAAGAGCGGGAAAGAGCGGGAAAGAGAGGGAAAGAGCGGGAAAGAGCGGGAAACAGCGGGAAAGAGCGGGAAAGAGCGGGAAAGAGAGGGAAAGAGAGGGAAAGAGAGGGAAAGAGAGGGAAAGAGCGGGAAAGAGAGGAAAGAGCGGGAAAGAGAGGGAAAGAGAGGGAAAGAGAGGGAAAGAGAGGGAAAGAGAGGGAAAGAGAGGGAAAGAGCGGGAAAGAGCGGGAAAGAGCGGGAAAGAGGGAAAGAGAGGGAAAGAGCAGGAAAGAGAGGGAAAGAGCGGGAAAGAGCGGGAAAGAGAGGAAAGAGAGGGAAAGAGAGGGAAAGAGCGGGAAAGAGAGGGAAAGGAGGGGAAAGAGCGGGAAAGAGCGGGAAAGAGAGGGAAAGAGCGGGAAAGAGAGGGAAAGAGAGGGAAAGAGCGGGAAAGAGAGGGAAAGAGAGGGAAAGAGCGGGAAAGAGAGGGAAAGAGCGGGAAAGAGCGGGAAAGAGCGGGAAAGAGAGGGAAAGAGAGGGAAAGAGCGGGAAAGTGCGGGAAAGTGCGGGAAAGAGCGGGAAAGAGAGGGAAAGAGAGGGAAAGAGCGGGAAAGAGCGGGAGAGAAAGGGAAAGAGCGGGAAAGAGGGAAAGAGAGGGAAAGAGCGGGAAAGAGAGGGAAAGAGCGGGAAAGAGCGGGAAAGAGAGGGAAAGAGCGGGAAAGAGCGGGAAAGAGAGGGAAAAAGCAGGGAAAGAGCGGGAAAGAGAGGGAAAGAGCGGAAAAGAGAGGGAAAGAGCGGGAAAGAGAGGGAAAGAGAGGGAAAGAGAGGGAAAGAGCGGAAAAGAGAGGGAAAGAGCGGGAAAGAGCGGGAAAGAGAGGGAAAGAGAGGGAAAGAGAGGGAAAGAGAGGGAAAGAGCGGGAAAGAGAGGGAAAGAGAGTGAAAGAGCGGGAAAGAGCGGGAAAGAGAGGGAAAGAGCGGAAAAGAGAGGGAAAGAGCAGGAAAGAGAGGGGAAAGAGCGGGAAAGAGCGGGAAAGACCGGGAAAGAGCGGGAAAGAGAGGAAAGAGAGGGAAAGAGAGGGAAAGAGAGGGAAAGAGCGGGAAAGAGAGGGAAAGAGCGGGAAAGAGCGGGAAAGAGCGGGAAAGAGAGGGAAAGAGAGGGAAAGAGCGTGAAAGTGCGGGAAAGTGCGGGAAAGAGCGGGAAAGAGAGGGAAAGAGAGGGAAAGAGCGGGAAAGAGCGGGAGAGAGAGGGAAAGAGTGGGAAAGAGGGAAAGAGAGGGAAAGAGCGGGAAAGAGAGGGAAATAGCGGGAAAGAGCGGGAAAGAGAGGGAAAGAGCGGGAAAGAGAGGGAAAGAGCGGAAAGAGCGGGAAAGAGAGGGAAAGAGCGGAAAAGAGAGGGAAAGAGCGGGAAAGAGAGGGAAAGAGCGGGAAACAGCGGGAAAGAGAGGGAAAGAGAGGGAAAGAGAGGGAAAGAGCGGGAAGAGCGGGAAAGAGCGGGAAAGAGCGGGAAGAGAGGGAAAGAGCGGGAAAGAGCGGGAAAGAGAGGGAAAGAGCGGGAAAGAGCGGGAAAGAGAGGGAAAGAGCGGGAAAGAGAGGAAAAGAGGGAAAGAGAGGGAAAAGAGAGGGAAAGAGAGGGAAAGAGCGGGAAAGAGCGGGAAAGAGCAGGAAAGAGCGGGAAAGAGAGGGAAAGAGCGGAAAAGAGAGGGAAAGAGCTTGAAAGAGAGGGAAAGAGAGGGAAAGAGAGGGAAAGAGAGGGAAAAGAGAGGGAAAGAGCGGAAAAGAGAGGGAAAGAGAGGGAAAGAGAGGGAAAGAGCGGGAAAGAAATGGAAAGAGAGGGAAAGAGAGGGAAAGAGAGGGAAAGAGCGGAAAAGAGAGGGAAAGAGCGGGGAAAGAGCGGGAAAGAGAGGGAAAGAGAGGGAAATAGAGGGAAAAGAGAGGGAAAGAGCGGGAAAGAGAGGGAAAGAGAGGGAAAGAGCGGGAAACAGCGGGGAAAGAGCGGGAAAGAGAGGGAAAGAGAGGGAAAGAGAGGGAAAGAGCAGGAAAGAGAGGGAAAGAGCGGGAAAGAGCGGGAAAGACCGGGAAAGAGCGGGAAAGAGAGGGAAAGAGAGGGAAAGAGCGGGAAAGAGCGGGAAAGAGGAGGGAAAGAGAGGGAAAGAGAGGGAAAGAGCGGGAAAGAGCGGGAAAGAGCGGGAAAGAGCGGGAAAGAGAGGGAAAGAGCGGGAAAGAGAGGGAAAGAGAGGGAAAGAGAGGGAAAGAGCGGGAAAGAGAGGGAAAGAGAGGGAAAGAGCGGGAAAGAGCGGGAAAGAGCGGGAAAGAGAGGGAAAGAGAGGGAAAGAGCGGGAAAGTGCGGGAAAGTGCGGGAAAGAGAGGGAAAGAGAGGGAAAGAGCGGGAAAGAGCGGGAGAGAAAGGGAAAGAGCGGGAAAGAGAGGGAAAGAGAGGGAAAGAGAGGGAAAGAGAGGGAAAGAGCGGGAAAGAGAGGGAAAGAGCGGGAAAGAGCGGGAAAGAGAGGGAAAGAGCGGGAAAGAGAGGGAAAGAGAGGGAAAGAGCCCGAAAGAGAGGGAAAGAGAGGAAAGAGAGGGAAAGAGCGGGAAAGTGCGGGAAAGTGCGGGAAAGAGCGGGAAAGAGAGGGAAAGAGAGGGAAAGAGCGGGAAAGAGCGGGAGAGAGAGGGAAAGAGCGGGAAAGAGGGAAAGAGAGGGAAAGAGCGGGAAGAGAGGGAAAGAGCGGGAAAGAGCGGGAAAGAGAGGGAAAGAGAGGGAAAGAGAGGGAAAGAGCGGGAAAGAGAGGGAAAGAGCGGGAAAGAGCGGGAAAGAGAGGGAAAGAGAGGGAAAGAGCGGAAAAGAGAGGGAAAGAGCGGGAAAGAGCGGGAAAGAGAGGGAAAGAGCGGGAAAGAGAGGGAAAGAGAGGGAAAGAGCGGGAAAGAGAGGGAAAGAGAGGGAAAGAGCGGGAAAGAGCGGGAAAAAGCAGGAAAGAGCGGGAAAGAGAGGGAAAGAGCGGGAAAGAGAGGGAAAGAGAGGGAAAGAGATGGAAAGAGCGGGAAAGAGAGGGAAAGAGAGGGAAAGAGCGGGAAGAGCGGGAAAGAGAGGGAAAGAGCGGAAAAGAGAGGGAAAGAGCAGGAAAGAGAGGGAAAGAGCGGGAAAGAGCGGGAAAGACCGGGAAAGAGCGGGAAGAGAGGGAAAGAGAGGGAAAGAGCGGGAAAGAGCGGGAAAGAGAGGGAAAGAGAGGGAAAGAGCGGGAAAGAGCGGAAGAGCGGGAAAGAGCGGGAAAGAGCGGGAAAGAGAGGGAAAGAGCGGGAAAGAGAGGGAAAGAGGAGGGAAAGAGAGGGAAAGAGCGGGAAAGAGTGGGAAAGAGAGGGAAAGAGCGGAAAAGAGAGGGAAAGAGCGGGAAAGAGAGGGAAAGAGAGGGAAAGAGCGGGAAAGAGAGGGAAAGAGAGGGAA
The DNA here is from genome assembly GCF_965231255.1 of Vanellus vanellus. Classification (NCBI taxonomy): domain Eukaryota; kingdom Metazoa; phylum Chordata; class Aves; order Charadriiformes; family Charadriidae; genus Vanellus; species Vanellus vanellus. The sequence continues at coordinate 3,502 of NW_028127594.1, forward strand.
AGAGCGGGAAAGAGCGGGAAAAAGCAGGAAAGAGCGGGAAAGAGAGGGAAAGAGCGGGAAAGAGAGGGAAAGAGAGGGAAAGAGAGGGAAAGAGAGGGAAAGAGAGGGAAAGAGCGGAAAAGAGAGGGAAAGAGAGGGAAAGAGAGGGAAAGAGCGGGAAAGAAATGGAAAGAGAGGGAAAGAGAGGGAAAGAGCGGGAAAGAGAGGGAAAGAGAGGGAAAGAGAGGGAAAGAGCGGAAAAGAGAGAGAGGGAAAGAGCGGGAAAGAGCGGGAAAGAGAGGGAAAGAGAGGGAAAGAGAGGGAAAGAGAGGGAAAGAGCGGGAAAGAGAGGGAAAGAGCGGGAAAGAGCGGGAAAGAGCGGGAAAGAGCGGGAAAGAGAGGGAAAGAGCGGAAAAAGAGAGGGAAAGAGCAGGAAAGAGAGGGAAAGAGCGGGAAAGAGCGGGAAAGAGCGGGAAAGAGAGGGAAAGAGAGGGAAAGAGCGGGAAAGAGCGGGAAAGAGAGGGAAAGAGAGGGAAAGTGAGGGAAAGAGCGGGAAAGAGCGGGAAAGAGCGGGAAAGAGAGGGAAAGAGCGGGAAAGAGAGGGAAAGAGAGGGAAAGAGAGGGAAAGAGCGGGAAAGAGAGGGAAAGAGCGGAAAAGAGAGGGAAAGAGCAGGAAAGAGAGGGAAAGAGCGGAAAGAGCGGGAAAGAGCGGGAAAGACCGGGAAAGAGCGGGAAAGAGAGGGAAAGAGAGGGAAAGAGCGGGAAAGAGCGGGAAAGAGAGGGAAAGAGAGGGAAAGAGAGGGAAAGAGCGGGAAAGAGCGGGAAAGAGCGGGAAAGAGCGGGAAAGAGAGGGAAAGAGCGGGAAAGAGAGGGAAAGAGAGGGAAAGAGCGGGAAAGAGAGGGAAAGAGAGGGAAAGAGAGGGAAAGAGCGGGAAAGAGAGGGAAAGAGAGGGAAAGAGAGGGAAAGAGCGGGAAAGAGGGAAAGAGAGGGAAAGAGCAGGAAAGAGAGGGAAAGAGCGGGAAAGAGCGGGAAAGAGAGGGAAAGAGCGGGAAAGAGAGGGAAAGAGCGGGAAAGAGCGGGAAAGAGCGGGAAAGAGAGGGAAAGAGAGGGAAAGAGCGGGAAAGTGCGGGAAAGTGCGGGAAAGAGCGGGAAAGAGAGGGAAAGAGAGGGAAAGAGCGGGAAAGAGCGGGAGAGAGAGGGAAAGAGTGGGAAAGAGGGAAAGAGAGGGAAAGAGCGGGAAAGAGAGGGGAAATAGCGGGAAAGAGCGGGAAAGAGAGGGAAAGAGCGGGAAAGAGAGGGAAAGAGCGGGAAAGAGCGGGAAAGAGGGAAAGAGAGGGAAAGAGCGGAAAGAGAGGGAAAGAGAGGGAAAGAGCGGAAAAGAGAGGGAAAGAGAGGGAAAGAGCGGGAAAGAAAGGGAAAGAGAGGGAAAGAGAGGGAAAGAGCGGGAAAGAGCGGGAAAAAGCAGGAAAGAGCGGGAAAGAGAGGGAAAGAGAGGAAAAGAGCTTGAAAGAGAGGGAAAGAGAGGGAAAGAGAGGGAAAGAGAGGGAAAGAGAGGGAAAGAGCGGAAAAGAGAGGGAAAGAGAGGGAAAGAGAGGGAAAGAGCGGGAAAGAAATGGAAAGAGAGGGAAAGAGAGGGAAAGAGAGGGAAAGAGCGGAAAAGAGAGGGAAAGAGCGGGAAAGAAGCGGGGAAAGAGAGGGAAAGATCGGAAAAGAGAGGGAAAGAGCAGGAAAGAGATGGAAAGAGCGGGAAAGAGCGGGAAAGACCGGGAAAGAGCGGGAAAGAGAGGGAAAGAGAGGGAAAGAGCGGGAAAGAGCGGGAAAGAGAGGGAAAGAGCGGGAAAGAGAGGGAAAGAGCGGGAAAGAGCGGGAAAGAGCGGGAAAGAGAGGGAAAGAGCGGGAAAGAGAGGGAAAGAGAGGGAAAGAGAGGGAAAGAGAGGGAAAGAGCGGGAAAGAGAGGGAAAGAGAGGGAAAGAGAGGGAAAGAGCGGGAAAGAGAGGGAAAGAGAGGGAAAGAGAGGGAAAGAGCGGGAAAGAGCGGAAAGAGCGGGAAAGAGAGGGAAAGAGCGGGAAAGAGGGAAAGAGAGGGAAAGAGCAGGAAAGAGAGGGAAAAAGCAGGAAAGAGCGGGAAAGAGAGGGAAAGAGCGGAAAAGAGAGGGAAAGAGCTTGAAAGAGAGGGAAAGAGAGGGAAAGAGAGGGAAAGAGCGGGAAAGTGCGGGAAAGTGCGGGAAAGAGCGGGAAAGAGAGGGAAAGAGAGGGAAGTGCGGGAAAGAGCGGAAAGAGAGGGAAAGAGAGGGAAAGGAGCGGGAAAGAGCGGGAAAGAGAGGGAAAGAGAGGGAAAGAGAGGGAAAGAGAGGGAAAGAGCGGGAAAGAGAGGGAAAGAGCGGGAAAGAGCGGGAAAGAGAGGGAAAGAGCGGGAAAGAGAGGGAAAGAGAGGGAAAGAGCCCGAAAGAGAGGGAAAGAGAGGAAAGAGAGGGAAAGAGCGGGAAAGTGCGGGAAAGTGCGGGAAAGAGCGGGAAAGAGAGGGAAAGAGAGGGAAAGAGCGGGAAAGAGCGGGAGAGAGAGGGAAAGAGCGGGAAAGAGGGAAAGAGAGGGAAAGAGCGGGAAAGAGAGGGAAAGAGCGGGAAAGAGCGGGAAAGAGAGGGAAAGAGAGGGAAAGAGAGGGAAAGAGCGGGAAAGAGCGGGAAAGAGCGGGAAAGAGCGGGAAAGAGAGGGAAAGAGCGGGAAAGAGCGGGAAAGAGAGGGAAAGAGAGGGAAAGAGCGGGAAAGAGAGGGAAAGTGAGGGAAAGAGAGGGAAAGAGCGGGAAAGAGCGGGAAAGAGCAGGAAAGAGCGGGAAAGAGAGGGAAAGAGCGGAAAAGAGAGGGAAAGAGCTTGAAAGAGAGGGAAAGAGAGGGAAAGAGAGGGAAAGAGAGGGAAAGAGAGGGAAAGAGCGGAAAAGAGAGGGAAAGAGAGGGAAAGAGAGGGAAAGAGCGGGAAAGAAATGGAAAGAGAGGGAAAGAGAGGGAAAGAGAGGGAAAGAGCGGGAAAGAGCGGGAAAGAGAGGGAAAGAGAGGGAAATAGAGGGAAAGAGCGGGAAAGAGAGGGAAAGAGAGGGAAAGAGCGGGAAACAGCGGGAAAGAGCGGGAAAGAGAGGGAAAGAGAGGGAAAGAGAGGGAAAGAGCAGGAAAGAGAGGGAAAGAGCGGGAAAGAGCGGGAAAGACCGGGAAAGAGCGGGAAAGAGAGGGAAAGAGCGGGAAAGAGCGGGAAAGAGAGGGAAAGAGAGGGAAAGAGAGGGAAAGAGCGGGAAAGAGCGGGAAAGAGCGGGAAAGAGCGGGAAAGAGAGGGAAAGAGCGGGAAAGAGAGGGAAAGAGAGGGAAAGAGCGGGAAAGAGAGGGAAAGAGAGGGAAAGAGAGGGAAAGAGCAGGAAAGAGAGGGAAAGAGAGGGAAAGAGAGGCAAAGAGCGGGAAAGAGCGGGAAAGAGCGGGAAAGAGCGGGAAAGTGCGGGAAAGTGCGGGAAAGAGCGGGAAAGAGAGGGAAAGAGAGGGAAAGAGCGGGAAAGAGCGGGAGAGAAAGGGAAAGAGCGGGAAAGAGGGAAAGAGAGGGAAAGAGCGGGAAAGAGAGGGAAAGAGTGGGAAAGAGCGGGAAAGAGAGGGAAAGAGAGGGAAAGAGCGGAAAAGAGAGGGAAAGAGCGGGAAAGAGCGGGAAAGAGAGGGAAAGAGCGGGAAAGAGCGGGAAAAAGCAGGAAAGAGCGGGAAAGAGAGGGAAAGAGCGGAAAAGAGAGGGAAAGAGCTTGAAAGAGAGGGAAAGAGAGGGAAAGAGAGGGAAAGAGAGGGAAAGAGAGGGAAAGAGCGGAAAAGAGAGGGAAAGAGAGGGAAAGAGAGGGAAAGAGCGGGAAAGAAATGGAAAGAGAGGGAAAGAGAGGGAAAGAGAGGGAAAGAGCGGAAAAGAGAGGGAAAGAGCGGGAAAGAGCGGGAAAGAGCGGGAAAGAGAGGGAAAGAGCAGGAAAGAGAGGGAAAGAGCGGGAAAGAGCGGGAAAGAGAGGGAAAGAGCGGGAAAGAGAGGGAAAGAGAGGGAAAGAGCGGGAAAGAGAGGGAAAGAGCGGGAAAGAGAGGGAAAGAGAGGGAAAGAGCGGGAAAGAGCGGGAAAGAGCGGGAAAGAGAGGGAAAGAGAGGGAAAGAGCGGGAAAGAGCGGGAAAGAGAGGGAAAGAGAGGGAAAGAGAGGGAAAGAGCGGGAAAGAGAGGGAAAGAGCGGGAAAGAGAGGGAAAGAGAGGGAAAGAGAGGGAAAGAGAGGGAAAGAGAGGGAAAGAGAGGGAAAGAGAGGGAAAGAGCGGGAAAGAGCGGGAAAGAGCGGGAAAGAGAGGGAAAGAGCGGGAAAGAGGGAAAGAGAGGGAAAGAGCAGGAAAGAGAGGGAAAGAGCGGGAAAGAGCGGGAAAGAGAGGGAAAGAGAGGGAAAGAGAGGGAAAGAGCGGGAAAGAGAGGGAAAGAGCGGGAAAGAGCGGGAAAGAGCGGGAAAGAGAGGGAAAGAGCGGGAAAGAGAGGGAAAGAGAGGGAAAGAGCGGGAAAGAGAGGGAAAGAGAGGGAAAGAGCGGGAAAGAGAGGGAAAGAGCGGGAAAGAGCGGGAAAGAGCGGGAAAGAGAGGGAAAGAGAGGGAAAGAGCGGGAAAGTGCGGGAAAGTGCGGGAAAGAGCGGGAAAGAGAGGGAAAGAGAGGGAAAGAGCGGGAAAGAGCGGGTGAGAAAGGGAAAGAGCGGGAAAGAGGGAAAGAGAGGGAAAGAGCGGGAAAGAGAGGGAAAGAGCGGCAAAGAGCGGGAAAGAGAGGGAAAGAGCGGGAAAGAGCGGGAAAGAGAGGGAAAGAGCGGAAAAGAGAGGGAAAGAGCGGGAAAGAGAGGGAAAGAGAGGGAAAGAGAGGGAAAGAGCGGAAAAGAGAGGGAAAGAGCGGGAAAGAGCGGGAAAGAGAGGGAAAGAGAGGGAAAGAGAGGGAAAGAGAGGGAAAGAGCGGGAAAGAGAGGGAAAGAGCGGGAAAGAGCGGGAAAGAGCGGGAAAGAGAGGGAAAGAGAGGGAAAGAGCGGGAAAGTTCGGGAAAGTGCGGGAAAGAGCGGGAAAGAGAGGGAAAGAGAGGGAAAGAGCGGGAAAGAGCGGGAGAGAGAGGGAAAGAGCGGGAAAGAGGGAAAGAGAGGGAAAGAGCGGGAAAGAGAGGGAAATAGCGGGAAAGAGCGGGAAAGAGAGGGAAAGAGCGGGAAAGAGAGGGAAAGAGCGGGAAAGAGCGGGAAAGAGAGGGAAAGAGCGGAAAAGAGAGGGAAAGAGCCGGAAAGAGAGGGAAAGAGCGGGAAAGAGCGGGAAAGAGAGGGAAAGAGCGGAAAAGAGAGGGAAAGAGAGGGAAAGAGCGGGAAAGAGCGGGAAAGAGCGGGAAAGAGAGGGAAAGAGCGGGAAAGAGAGGGAAAGAGAGGGAAAGAGAGGGAAAGAGCGGGAAAGAGCGGGAAAAAGCAGGAAAGAGCGGGAAAGAGAGGGAAAGAGCGGAAAAGAGAGGAAAAGAGCTTGAAAGAGAGGGAAAGAGAGGGAAAGAGAGGGAAAGAGAGGGAAAGAGAGGGAAAGAGCGGAAAGAGAGGGAAAGAGAGGGAAAGAGAGGGAAAGAGCGGGAAAGAAATGGAAAAGAGAGGGAAAGAGAGGGAAAGAGAGGGAAAGAGAGGGAAAGAGCGGAAAAGAGAGGGAAAGAGCGGGAAAGAGCGGGAAAGAGAGGGAAAGAGAGGGAAAGAGAGGGAAAGAGAGGGAAAGAGCGGGAAAGAGAGGGAAAGAGAGGGAAAGAGCGGGAAAGAGCGGGAAAGAGCGGGAAAGAGCGGGAAAGAGAGGGAAAGATCGGAAAAGAGAGGGAAAGAGCAGGAAAGAGAGGGAAAGAGCGGGAAAGAGCGGGAAAGACCGGGAAAGAGCGGGAAAGAGAGGGAAAGAGAGGGAAAGAGCGGGAAAGAGCGGGAAAGAGAGGGAAAGAGAGGGAAAGAGAGGGAAAGAGCGGGAAAGAGCGGGAAAGAGCGGGAAAGAGAGGGAAAGAGCGGGAAAGAGAGGGAAAGAGAGGGAAAGAGAGGGAAAGAGAGGGAAAGAGAGGGAAAGAGAGGGAAAGAGAGGGAAAGAGCGGGAAAGAGAGGGAAAGAGAGGGAAAGAGAGGGAAAGAGCGGGAAAGAGCGGGAAAGAGCGGGAAAGAGAGGGAAAGAGCGGGAAAGAGGGAAAGAGAGGGAAAGAGCAGGAAAGAGAGGGAAAAAGCAGGAAAGAGCGGGAAAGAGAGGGAAAGAGCGGAAAAGAGAGGGAAAGAGCTTGAAAGAGAGGGAAAGAGAGGGAAAGAGAGGGAAAGAGCGGGAAAGTGCGGGAAAGTGCGGGAAGAGCGGGAAAGAGAGGGAAAGAGAGGGAAAGTGCGGGAAAGAGCGGGAAAGAGAGGGAAAGAGCGGGAAAGAGCGGAAAGAGCGGGAAAGAGAGGGAAAGAGAGGGAAAGAGAGGGAAAGAGAGGGAAAGAGCGGGAAAGAGAGGGAAAGAGCGGGAAAGAGCGGGAAAGAGCGGGGAAAGAGAGGGAAAGAGCGGGAAAGAGAGGGAAAGAGAGGGAAAGAGAGGGAAAGAGAGGGAAAGAGAGGAAAGAGAGGGAAAGAGCGGGAAAGTGCGGGAAAGTGCGGGAAAGAGTGGGAAAGAGAGGGAAAAGAGAGGGAAAGAGCGGGAAAGAGCGGGAGAGAGAGGGAAAGAGCGGGAAAGAGGGAAAGAGAGGGAAAGAGCGGGAAAGAGAGGGAAAGAGCGGGAAACAGCGGGAAAGAGAGGGAAAGAGAGGGAAAGAGAGGGAAAGAGCGGGAAAGAGCGGGAAAGAGCGGGAAAGAGCGGGAAAGAGAGGGAAAGAGCGGGAAAGAGCGGGAAAGAGAGGGAAAGAGAGGGAAAGAGCGGGAAAGAGAGGGAAAGAGCGGGAAAGAGAGGAAAAGAGCGGGAAAGAGAGGGAAAGAGAGGGAAAGAGAGGGAAAGAGCGGGAAAGAGCGGGAAAGAGCAGGAAAGAGCGGGAAAGAGAGGGAAAGAGCGGAAAAGAGAGGGAAAGAGCTTGAAAGAGAGGGAAAGAGAGGGAAAGAGAGGGAAAGAGAGGGAAAGAGAGGGAAAGAGCGGAAAAGAGAGGGAAAGAGAGGGAAAGAGAGGGAAAGAGCGGGAAAGAAATGGAAAGAGAGGGAAAGAGAGGGAAAGAGAGGGAAAGAGCGGAAAAGAGAGGGAAAGAGCGGGAAAGAGCGGGAAAGAGAGGGAAAGAGAGGGAAATAGAGGGAAAGAGAGGGAAAGAGCGGGAAAGAGAGGGAAAGAGAGGGAAAGAGCGGGAAACAGCGGGAAAGAGCGGGAAAGAGAGGGAAAGAGAGGGAAAGAGAGGGAAAGAGCAGGAAAGAGAGGGAAAGAGCGGGAAAGAGCGGGAAAGACCGGGAAAGAGCGGGAAAGAGAGGGAAAGAGAGGGAAAGAGCGGGAAAGAGCGGGAAAGAGAGGGAAAGAGAGGGAAAGAGAGGGAAAGAGCGGGAAAGAGCGGGAAAGAGCGGGAAGAGCGGAAAAGAGAGGGAAAGAGCGGGAAAGAGAGGGAAAGAGAGGGAAAGAGCGGGAAAGAGAGGGAAAGAGAGGGAAAGAGAGGGAAAGAGCGGGAAAGAGAGGGAAAGAGAGGGAAAGAGAGGGAAAGAGCGGGAAAGAGCGGGAAAGAGAGGGAAAGAGAGGGAAAGAGCGGGAAAGTGCGGGAAAGTGCGGGAAAGAGCGGGAAAGAGAGGGAAAGAGAGGGAAAGAGCGGGAAAGAGCGGGAGAGAAAGGGAAAGAGCGGGAAAGAGGGAAAGAGAGGGAAAGAGCGGGAAAGAGAGGGAAAGAGCGGGAAAGAGCGGGAAAGAGAGGGAAAGAGAGGAAAGAGCGGAAAAGAGAGGGAAAGAGCGGGAAAGAGCGGGAAAGAGAGGGAAAGAGCGGGAAAGAGAGGGAAAGAGAGGGAAAGAGCGGGAAAGAGAGGGAAAGAGAGGGAAAGAGCGGGAAAGAGCGGGAAAAAGCAGGAAAGAGCGGGAAAGAGAGGGAAAGAGCGGGAAAGAGAGGGAAAGAGAGGGAAAGAGATGGAAAGAGCGGGAAAGAGAGGGAAAGAGAGGGAAAGAGCGGGAAAGAGCGGGAAAGAGAGGGAAAGAGCGGAAAAGAGAGGGAAAGAGCAGGAAAGAGAGGGAAAGAGCGGGAAAGAGCGGGAAAGACCGGGAAAGAGCGGGAAAGAGAGGGAAAGAGAGGGAAAGAGCGGGAAAGAGCGGGAAAGAGAGGGAAAGAGCGGGAAAGAGCGGGAAAGAGCGGGAAAGAGCGGGAAAGAGCGGGAAAGAGCGGGAAAGAGCGGGAAAGAGAGGGAAAGAGCGGAAAAGAGAGGGAAAGAGCGGGAAAGAGCGGGAAAGAGAGGGAAAGAGAGGGAAATAGAGGGAAAGAGCGGGAAAGAGAGGGAAAGAGAGGGAAAGAGCGGGAAACAGCGGGAAAGAGCGGGAAAGAGAGGGAAAGAGAGGGAAAGAGAGGGAAAGAGCAGGAAAGAGCGGGAAAGAGCGGGAAAGAGAGGGAAAGAGCGGGAAAGAGCGGGAAAGAGAGGGAAAGAGCGGGAAAGAGCGGGAAAGAGAGGGAAAGAGAGGGAAGAGAGGGAAAGAGCGGGAAAGAGCGGGAAAGAGCGGGAAAGAGCGGGAAAGAGAGGGAAAGAGCGGGAAAGAGAGGGAAAGAGAGGGAAAGAGCGGGAAAGAGAGGGAAAGAGAGGGAAAGAGAGGGAAAGAGCGGAAAGAGAGGGGAAAGAGAGGGAAAGAGAGGGAAAGAGCGGGAAAGAGCGGGAAAGAGCGGGAAAGAGAGGGAAAGAGAGGGAAAGAGCGGGAAAGTGCGGGAAAGTGCGGGAAAGAGCGGGAAAGAGAGGGAAAGAGAGGGAAAGAGCGGGAAAGAGCGGGAGAGTAAGGGAAAGAGCGGGAAAGAGGGAAAGAGAGGGAAAGAGCGGGAAAGAGAGGGAAAGAGCGGGAAAGAGCGGGAAAGAGAGGGAAAGAGAGGGAAAGAGCGGAAAAGAGAGGGAAAGAGCGGGAAAGAGCGGGAAAGAGAGGGAAAGAGCGGGAAAGAGCGGGAAAAAGCAGGAAAGAGCGGGAAAGAGAGGGAAAGAGCGGAAAAGAGAGGGAAAGAGCTTGAAAGAGAGGAAAGAGAGGGAAAGAGAGGGAAAGAGAGGGAAAGAGAGGGAAAGAGCGGAAAAGAGAGGGAAAGAGAGGGAAAGAGAGGGAAAGAGCGGGAAAGAAATGGAAAGAGAGGGAAAGAGAGGGAAAGAGAGGGAAAGAGCGGAAAAGAGAGGGAAAGAGCAGGAAAGAGAGGGAAAGAGCGGGAAAGAGCGGGAAAGAGAGGGAAAGAGAGGGAAAGAGAGGGAAAGAGCGGGAAAGAGAGGGAAAGAGCGGGAAAGAGCGGGAAAGAGCGGGAAAGAGAGGGAAAGAGCGGGAAAGAGAGGGAAAGAGAGGGAAAGAGCGGGAAAGAGAGGGAAAGAGAGGGAAAGAGCGGGAAAGAGAGGGAAAGAGCGGGAAAGAGCAGGAAAGAGCGGGAAAGAGAGGGAAAGAGAGGGAAAGAGCGGGAAAGTGCGGGAAAGTGCGGGAAAGAGCGGGAAAGAGAGGGAAAGAGAGGGAAAGAGCGGGAAAGAGCGGGAGAGAAAGGGAAAGAGCGGGAAAGAGGGAAAGAGAGGGAAAGAGCGGGAAAGAGAGGGAAAGAGCGGCAAAGAGCGGGAAAGAGAGGGAAAGAGCGGGAAAGAGCGGGAAAGAGAGGGAAAAAGAGAAGAGGAAAGAGCGGGAAAGAGAGGGAAAGAGCGGAAAAGAGAGGGAAAGAGCGGGAAAGAGAGGGAAAGAGAGGGAAAGAGAGGGAAGAGCGGAAAAGAGAGGGAAAGAGCGGGAAAGAGCGGGAAAGAGAGGGAAAGAGAGGGAAAGAGAGGGAAAGAGAGGGAAAGAGCGGGAAAGAGAGGGAAAGAGAGTGAAAGAGCGGGAAAGAGCGGGAAAGAGAGGGAAAGAGCGGAAAGAGAGGGAAAGAGCAGGAAAGAGAGGGAAAGAGCGGGAAAGAGCGGGAAAGACCGGGAAAGAGCGGGAAAGAGAGGGAAAGAGAGGGAAAGAGAGGGAAAGAGAGGGAAAGAGCGGGAAAGAGAGGGAAAGAGCGGGAAAGAGCGGGAAAGAGCGGGAAAGAGAGGGAAAGAGAGGGAAAGAGCGGGAAAGTGCGGGAAAGTGCGGGAAAGAGCGGGAAAGAGAGGGAAAGAGAGGGAAAGAGCGGGAAAGAGCGGGAGAGAGAGGGAAAGAGCGGGAAAGAGGGAAAGAGAGGGAAAGAGCGGGAAAGAGAGGGAAATAGCGGGAAAGAGCGGGAAAGAGAGGGAAAGAGCGGGAAAGAGCGGGAAAGAGAGGGAAAGAGCGGAAAAGAGAGGGAAAGAGCGGGAAAGAGAGGGAAAGAGCGGGAAAGAGCGGGAAAGAGAGGGAAAGAGCGGAAAAGAGAGGGAAAGAGAGGGAAAGAGCGGGAAAGAGCGGGAAAGAGCGGGAAAGAGAGGGAAAGAGCAGGAAAGAGAGGGAAAGAGAGGGAAAGAGAGGGAAAGAGCGGGAAAGAGCGGGAAAAAGCAGGAAAGAGCGGGAAAGAGAGGGAAAGAGCGGAAAAGAGAGGAAAAGAGCTTGAAAGAGAGGGAAAGAGAGGGAAAGAGAGGGAAAGAGAGGGAAAGAGAGGGAAAGAGCGGAAAAGAGAGGGAAAGAGAGGGAAAGAGAGGGAAAGAGCGGGAAAGAAATGGAAAGAGAGGGAAAGAGAGGGAAAGAGAGGGAAAGAGCGGAAAAGAGAGGGAAAGAGCGGGAAAGAGCGGGAAAGAGAGGGAAAGAGAGGGAAAGAGAGGGAAAGAGAGGGAAAGAGCGGGAAAGAGAGGGAAAGAGAGGGGAAAGAGCGGGAAAGAGCGGGAAAGAGCGGGAAAGAGCGGGAAAGAGAGGGAAAGATCGGAAAAGAGAGGGAAAGAGCAGGAAAGAGAGGGAAAGAGCGGGAAAGAGCGGGAAAGACCGGGAAAGAGCGGGAAGAGAGGGAAAGAGAGGGAAAGAGCGGGAAAGAGCGGGAAAGAGAGGGAAAGAGAGGGAAAGAGAGGGAAAGAGCGGGAAAGAGCGGGAAAGAGCGGGAAAGAGAGGGAAAGAGCGGGAAAGAGAGGGAAAGAGAGGGAAAGAGAGGGAAAGAGAGGGAAAGAGAGGGAAAGAGCGGGAAAGAGAGGGAAAGAGAGGGAAAGAGAGGGAAAGAGCGGGAAAGAGCGGGAAAGAGCGGGAAAGAGAGGGAAAGAGCGGGAAAGAGGGAAAGAGAGGGAAAGAGCAGGAAAGAGAGGGAAAAAGCAGGAAAGAGCGGGAAAGAGAGGGAAAGAGCGGAAAAGAGAGGGAAAGAGCTTGAAAGAGAGGGAAAGAGAGGGAAAGAGAGGGAAAGAGAGGGAAAGTGCGGGAAAGTGCGGGAAAGAGCGGGAAAGAGAGGGAAAGAGAGGGAAAGTGCGGGAAAGAGCGGGAAAGAGAGGGAAAGAGAGGGAAAGAGCGGGAAAGAGCGGGAAAGAGAGGGAAAGAGAGGGAAAGAGAGGGAAAGAGAGGGAAAGAGCGGGAAAGAGAGGGAAAGAGCGGGAAAGAGCGGGAAGAGCGGGAAAGAGCGGGAAAGAGAGGGAAAGAGCGGGAAAGAGAGGGAAAGAGAGGGAAAGAGCCCGAAAGAGAGGGAAAGAGAGGAAAGAGAGGGAAAGAGCGGGAAAGTGCGGGAAAGTGCGGGAAAGAGCGGGAAAGAGAGGGAAAGAGAGGGAAAGAGCGGGAAAGAGCGGGAGAGAGAGGGAAAGAGCGGGAAAGAGGGAAAGAGAGGGAAAGAGCGGGAAAGAGAGGGAAAGAGCGGGAAACAGCGGGAAAGAGAGGGAAAGAGAGGGAAAGAGAGGGAAAGAGCGGGAAAGAGCGGGAAAGAGCGGGAAAGAGCGGGAAAGAGAGGGAAAGAGCGGGAAAGAGCGGGAAAGAGAGGGAAAGAGAGGGAAAGAGCGGGAAAGAGAGGGAAAGAGCGGGAAAGAGAGGAAAAGAGCGGGAAAGAGAGGGAAAGAGAGGGAAAGAGAGGGAAAGAGCGGGAAAGAGCGGGAAAGAGCAGGAAAGAGCGGGAAAGAGAGGGAAAGAGCGGAAAAGAGAGGGAAAGAGCTTGAAAGAGAGGGAAAGAGAGGGAAAGAGAGGGAAAGAGAGGGAAAGAGAGGGAAAGAGCGGAAAAGAGAGGGAAAGAGAGGGAAAGAGAGGGAAAGAGCGGGGAAAGAAATGGAAAGAGAGGGAAAGAGAGGGAAAGAGAGGGAAAGAGCGGAAAAGAGAGGGAAAGAGCGGGAAAGAGCGGGAAAGAGAGGGAAAGAGAGGGAAATAGAGGGAAAGAGAGGGAAAGAGCGGGAAAGAGAGGGAAAGAGAGGGAAAGAGCGGGAAACAGCGGGAAAGAGCGGGAAAGAGAGGGAAAGAGAGGGAGAAAAGAGAAGAGCAGGAAAGAGAGGGAAAGAGCGGGAAAGAGCGGGAAAGACCGGGAAAGAGCGGGAAAGAGAGGGAAAGAGAGGGAAAGAGCGGGAAAGAGCGGGAAAGAGAGGGAAAGAGAGGGAAAGAGAGGGAAAGAGCGGGAAAGAGCGGGAAAGAGCGGGAAAGAGAGGGAAAGAGCGGGAAAGAGAGGGAAAGAGAGGGAAAGAGAGGGAAAGAGCGGGAAAGAGAGGGAAAGAGAGGGAAAGAGCGGGAAAGAGCGGGAAAGAGCGGGAAAGAGAGGGAAAGAGAGGGAAAGAGCGGGAAAGTGCGGGAAAGTGCGGGAAAGAGCGGGAAAGAGAGGGAAAGAGAGGGAAAGAGCGGGAAAGAGCGGGAGAGAAAGGGAAAGAGCGGGAAAGAGGGAAAGAGAGGGAAAGAGCGGGAAAGAGAGGGAAAGAGCGGGAAAGAGCGGGAAAGAGAGGGAAAGAGAGGGAAAGAGCGGAAAAGAGAGGGAAAGAGCGGGAAAGAGCGGGAAAGAGAGGGAAAGAGCGGGAAAGAGAGGGAAAGAGAGGGAAAGAGCGGGAAAGAGAGGGAAAGAGAGGGAAAGAGCGGGAAAGAGCGGGAAAAAGCAGGAAAGAGCGGGAAAGAGAGGGAAAGAGCGGGAAAGAGAGGGAAAGAGAGGGAAAGAGATGGAAATAGCGGGAAAGAGAGGGAAAGAGAGGGAAAGAGCGGGAAAGAGCGGGAAAGAGAGGGAAAGAGCGGAAAAGAGAGGGAAAGAGCAGGAAAGAGAGGGAAAGAGCGGGAAAGAGCGGGAAAGACCGGGAAAGAGCGGGAAAGAGAGGGAAAGAGAGGGAAAGAGCG
>NW_028127593.1:0-54526 GCF_965231255.1 Vanellus vanellus
CCTTCAAATGCCCCAGACAATTTGGCCCTCTCTGCTTTCCTGAGGACTCTATCCTCAAAAGCACCTTTTTTCACTTTCGGCGCTCTCTGGAGCAAAAAAGACAAACGTCCAGCTTTTGCTGCCACAGCAAAGGTGCCAGCGGGGAAAAGTGATGCTGGTTCTCACTGCCTCCTGGAACCCCTTCAAATGCCCCAGACAATTTGGCCCTCTCTGTTTTCCTGAGGACTCTATCCTCAAAAGCACCTTTTTTCACTTTCGGCGCTCTCTGGAGCAAAAAAGACAAACGTCCAGATTTTGCTGCCACAGCAAAGGTGCCAGCGGGGAAAAGTGATGCTGGTTCTCACTGCCTCCTGGAACCCCTTCAAATGCCCCAGACAATTTGGCCCTCTCTGCTTTCCTGAGGACTCTATCCGCAAAAGCACCTTTTTTCACTTTCGGCGCTCTCTGGAGCAAAAAAGACAAACGTCCAGCTTTTGCTGCCACAGCAAAAGTGGCAGCGGGGAAAAGTGATGCTGGTTCTCACTGCCTCCTGGAACCCCTTCAAATGCCCCAGACAATTTGGCCCTCTCTGTTTTCCTGAGGACTCTATCCTCAAAAGCACCTTTTTTCACTTTCGGCGCTCTCTGGAGCAAAAAAGACAAACGTCCAGCTTTTGCTGCCACAGCAAAGGTGCCAGCGGGGAAAAGTGATGCTGGTTCTCACTGCCTCCTGGAACCCCTTCAAATGCACCAGACAATTTGGCCCTCTCTGCTTTCCTGAGGACTCTATCCGCAAAAGCACCTTTTTTCACTTTCGGCGCTCTCTGGAGCAAAAAAGACAAACGTCCAGCTTTTGCTGCCACAGCAAAGGTGCCAGCGGGGAAAAGTGATGCTGGTTCTCACTGCCTCCTAGAACCCCTTCAAATGCACCAGACAATTTGGCCCTCTCTGCTTTCCTGAGGACTCTATCTGCAAAAGCACCTTTTTTCACTTTCGGCGCTCTCTGGAGCAAAAAAGACAAACGTCCAGCTTTTGCTGCCACAGCAAAAGTGCCAGCGGGGAAAAGTGATGCTGGTTCTCACTGCCTCCTGGAACCCCTTCAAATGCACCAGACAATTTGGCCCTCTCTGCTTTCCTGAGGACTCTATCCGCAAAAGCACCTTTTTTCACTTTCGGCGCTCTCTGGAGCAAAAAAGACAAACGTCCAGCTTTTGCTGCCACAGCAAAAGTGCCAGCGGGGAAAAGTGATGCTGGTTCTCACTGCCTCCTGGAACCCCTTCAAATGCCCCAGACAATTTGGCCCTCTCTGTTTTCCTGAGGACTCTATCCTCAAAAGCACCTTTTTTCACTTTCGGCGCTCTCTGGAGCAAAAAAGACAAACGTCCAGCTTTTGCTGCCACAGCAAAGGTGCCAGCGGGGAAAAGTGATGCTGGTTCTCACTGCCTCCTGGAACCCCTTCAAATGCACCAGACAATTTGGCCCTCTCTGCTTTCCTGAGGACTCTATCCGCAAAAGCACCTTTTTTCACTTTCGGCGCTCTCTGGAGCAAAAAAGACAAACGTCCAGCTTTTGCTGCCACAGCAAAGGTGCCAGCGGGGAAAAGTGATGCTGGTTCTCACTGCCTCCTAGAACCCCTTCAAATGCACCAGACAATTTGGCCCTCTCTGCTTTCCTGAGGACTCTATCCGCAAAAGCACCTTTTTTCACTTTCGGCGTTCTCTGGAGCAAAAAAGACAAACGTCCAGCTTTTGCTGCCACAGCAAAGGTTCCAGCGGGGAAAAGTGATGCTGGTTCTCACTGCCTCCTGGAACCCCTTCAAATGCACCAGACAATTTGGCCCTCTCTGCTTTCCTGAGGACTCTATCCGCAAAAGCACCTTTTTTCACTTTCGGCGCTCTCTGGAGCAAAAAAGACAAATGTCCAGCTTTTGCTGCCACAGCAAAGGTGCCAGCGGGGAAAAGTGATGCTGGTTCTCACTGCCTCCTGGAACCCCTTCAAATGCACCAGACAATTTGGCCCTCTCTGCTTTCCTGAGGACTCTATCCGCAAAAGCACCTTTTTTCACTTTCGGCGCTGTCTGGAGCAAAAAAGACAAACGTCCAGCTTTTGCTGCCACAGCAAAGGTGCCAGCGGGGAAAAGTGATGCTGGTTCTCACTGCCTCCTGGAACCCCTTCAAATGCCCCAGACAATTTGGCCCTCTCTGCTTTCCTGAGGACTCTATCCGCAAAAGCACCTTTTTTCACTTTCGGCGCTCTCTGGAGCAAAAAAGACAAACGTCCAGCTTTTGCTGCCACAGCAAAGGTGCCAGCGGGGAAAAGTGATGCTGGTTCTCACTGCCTCCTGGAACCCCTTCAAATGCCCCAGACAATTTGGCCCTCTCTGCTTTCCTGAGGATTCTATCCTCAAAAGCACCTTTTTTCACTTTCGGCGCTCTCTGGAGCAAAAAAGACAAACGTCCAGCTTTTGCTGCCACAGCAAAGGTGCCAGCGGGGAAAAGTGATGCTGGTTCTCACTGCCTCCTGGAACCCCTTCAAATGCCCCAGACAATTTGGCCCTCTCTGCTTTCCTGAGGACTCTATCCGCAAAAGCACCTTTTTTCACTTTCGGCGCTCTCTGGAGCAAAAAAGACAAACGTCCAGCTTTTGCTGCCACAGCAAAAGTGCCAGCAGGGAAAAGTGATGCTGGTTCTCACTGCCTCCTGGAACCCCTTCAAATGCACCAGACAATTTGGCCCTCTCTGCTTTCCTGAGGACTCTATCCGCAAAAGCACCTTTTTTCACTTTCGGCGCTCTCTGGAGCAAAAAAGACAAACGTCCAGCTTTTGCTGCCACAGCAAAGGTGCCAGCGGGGAAAAGTGATGCTGGTTCTCACTGCCTCCTGGAACCCCTTCAAATGCCCCAGACAATTTGGCCCTCTCTGCTTTCCTGAGGACTCTATCCTCAAAAGCACCTTTTTTCAATTTTGGCGCTCTCTGGAGCAAAAAAGACAAACGTCCAGCTTTTCCTGCCACAGCAAAGGTGCCAGCGGGGAAAAGTGATGCTGGTTCTCACTGCCTCCTGGAACACCTTCAAATGCCCCAGACAATTTGGCCCTCTCTGCTTTCCTGAGGACTCTATCCGCAAAAGCACCTTTTTTCACTTTCGGCGCTCTCTGGAGCAAAAAACACAAACGTCCAGCTTTTGCTGCCACAGCAAAGGTGCCAGCGGGGAAAAGTGATGCTGGTTCTCACTGCCTCCTGGAACCCCTTCAAATGCCCCAGACAATTTGGCCCTCTCTGCTTTCCTGAGGACTCTATCCTCAAATCACCTTTTTTTCACTTTCGGCGCTGTCTGGAGCAAAAAAGACAAACGTCCAGCTTTTGCTGCCACAGCAAAAGTGCCAGCGGGGAAAAGTGATGCTGGTTCTCACTGCCTCCTGGAACCCCTTCAAATGCCCCAGACAATTTGGCCCTCTCTGTTTTCCTGAGGACCCTATCCGCAAAAGCACCTTTTTTCACTTTCGGCGCTGTCTGGAGCAAAAAAGACAAACGTCCAGCTTTTGCTGCCACAGCAAAGGTGCCAGCGGGGAAAAGTGATGCTGGTTCTCACTGCCTCCTGGAACCCCTTCAAATGCCCCAGACAATTTGGCCCTCTCTGCTTTCCTGAGGAGTCTATCCTCAAAAGCACCTTTCTTCACTTTCGGCGCTCTCTGGAGCAAAAAAGACAAACGTCCAGCTTTTGCTGCCACAGCAAAGGTGCCAGCGGGGAAAAGTGATGCTGGTTCTCACTGCCTCCTGGAACCCCTTCAAATGCCCCAGACAATTTGGCCCTCTCTGCTTTCCTGAGGACTCTATCCTCAAAAGCACCTTTTTTCACTTTCGGCGCTCTCTGGAGCAAAAAAGACAAACGTCCAGCTTTTGCTGCCACAGCAAAAGTGCCAGCGGGGAAATATGATGCTGGTTCTCACTGCCTCCTGGAACACCTTCAAATGCCCCAGACAATTTGGCCCTCTCTGCTTTCCTGAGGACTCTATCCGTAAAAGCACCTTTTTTCACTTTCGGTGCTGTCTGGAGCAAAAAAGACAAACGTCCAGCTTTTGCTGCCACAGCAAAGGTGCCAGCGGGGAAAAGTGATGCTGGTTCTCACTGCCTCCTGGAACCCCTTCAAATGCCCCAGACAATTTGGCCCTCTCTGTTTTCCTGAGGACTCTATCCGCAAAAGCACCTTTTTTCACTTTCGGCGCCGTCTGGAGCAAAAAAGACAAACGTCCAGCTTTTGCTGCCACAGCAAAGGTGCCAGCGGGGAAAAGTGATGCTGGTTCTCACTGCCTCCTGGAACCCCTTCAAATGCCCCAGACAATTTGGCCCTCTCTGCTTTCCTGAGGACTCTATCCTCAAAAGCACCTTTTTTCACTTTCGGCGCTCTCTGGAGCAAAAAAGACAAACGTCCAGCTTTTGCTGCCACAGCAAAGGTGCCAGCGGGGAAAAGTGATGCTGGTTCTCACTGCCTCCTGGAACCCCTTCAAATGCCCCAGACAATTTGGCCCTCTCTGTTTTCCTGAGGACTCTATCCTCAAAAGCACCTTTTTTCACTTTCGGCGCTCTCTGGAGCAAAAAAGACAAACGTCCAGATTTTGCTGCCACAGCAAAGGTGCCAGCGGGGAAAAGTGATGCTGGTTCTCACTGCCTCCTGGAACCCCTTCAAATGCCCCAGACAATTTGGCCCTCTCTGCTTTCCTGAGGACTCTATCCGCAAAAGCACCTTTTTTTCACTTTCGGCGCTCTCTGGAGCAAAAAAGACAAACGTCCAGCTTTTGCTGCCACAGCAAAAGTGGCAGCGGGGAAAAGTGATGCTGGTTCTCACTGCCTCCTGGAACCCCTTCAAATGCCCCAGACAATTTGGCCCTCTCTGTTTTCCTGAGGACTCTATCCTCAAAAGCACCTTTTTTCACTTTCGGCGCTCTCTGGAGCAAAAAAGACAAACGTCCAGCTTTTGCTGCCACAGCAAAGGTGCCAGCGGGGAAAAGTGATGCTGGTTCTCACTGCCTCCTGGAACCCCTTCAAATGCACCAGACAATTTGGCCCTCTCTGCTTTCCTGAGGACTCTATCCGCAAAAGCACCTTTTTTCACTTTCGGCGCTCTCTGGAGCAAAAAAGACAAACGTCCAGCTTTTGCTGCCACAGCAAAGGTGCCAGCGGGGAAAAGTGATGCTGGTTCTCACTGCCTCCTAGAACCCCTTCAAATGCACCAGACAATTTGGCCCTCTCTGCTTTCCTGAGGACTCTATCTGCAAAAGCACCTTTTTTCACTTTCGGCGCTCTCTGGAGCAAAAAAGACAAACGTCCAGCTTTTGCTGCCACAGCAAAAGTGCCAGCGGGGAAAAGTGATGCTGGTTCTCACTGCCTCCTGGAACCCCTTCAAATGCACCAGACAATTTGGCCCTCTCTGCTTTCCTGAGGACTCTATCCGCAAAAGCACCTTTTTTCACTTTCGGCGCTCTCTGGAGCAAAAAAGACAAACGTCCAGCTTTTGCTGCCACAGCAAAAGTGCCAGCGGGGAAAAGTGATGCTGGTTCTCACTGCCTCCTGGAACCCCTTCAAATGCCCCAGACAATTTGGCCCTCTCTGTTTTCCTGAGGACTCTATCCTCAAAAGCACCTTTTTTCACTTTCGGCGCTCTCTGGAGCAAAAAAGACAAACGTCCAGCTTTTGCTGCCACAGCAAAGGTGCCAGCGGGGAAAAGTGATGCTGGTTCTCACTGCCTCCTGGAACCCCTTCAAATGCACCAGACAATTTGGCCCTCTCTGCTTTCCTGAGGACTCTATCCGCAAAAGCACCTTTTTTCACTTTCGGCGCTCTCTGGAGCAAAAAAGACAAACGTCCAGCTTTTGCTGCCACAGCAAAGGTGCCAGCGGGGAAAAGTGATGCTGGTTCTCACTGCCTCCTAGAACCCCTTCAAATGCACCAGACAATTTGGCCCTCTCTGCTTTCCTGAGGACTCTATCCGCAAAAGCACCTTTTTTCACTTTCGGCGTTCTCTGGAGCAAAAAAGACAAACGTCCAGCTTTTGCTGCCACAGCAAAGGTTCCAGCGGGGAAAAGTGATGCTGGTTCTCACTGCCTCCTGGAACCCCTTCAAATGCACCAGACAATTTGGCCCTCTCTGCTTTCCTGAGGACTCTATCCGCAAAAGCACCTTTTTTCACTTTCGGCGCTCTCTGGAGCAAAAAAGACAAATGTCCAGCTTTTGCTGCCACAGCAAAGGTGCCAGCGGGGAAAAGTGATGCTGGTTCTCACTGCCTCCTGGAACCCCTTCAAATGCACCAGACAATTTGGCCCTCTCTGCTTTCCTGAGGACTCTATCCGCAAAAGCACCTTTTTTCACTTTCGGCGCTGTCTGGAGCAAAAAAGACAAACGTCCAGCTTTTGCTGCCACAGCAAAGGTGCCAGCGGGGAAAAGTGATGCTGGTTCTCACTGCCTCCTGGAACCCCTTCAAATGCCCCAGACAATTTGGCCCTCTCTGCTTTCCTGAGGACTCTATCCTCAAAAGCACCTTTTTTCACTTTCAGCGCTCTCTGGAGCAAAAAAGACAAACGTCCAGCTTTTGCTGCCACAGCAAAGGTGCCAGCGGGGAAAAGTGATGCTGGTTCTCACTGCCTCCTGGAACCCCTTCAAATGCACCAGACAATTTGGCTCTCTCTGTTTTCCTGAGGACTCTATCCGCAAAAGCACCTTTTTTCACTTTCGGCGCTGTCTGGAGAAAAAAGACAAACGTCCAGCTTTTGCTGCCACAGCAAAGGTGCCAGCGGGGAAAAGTGATGCTGGTTCTCACTGCCTCCTGGAACCCCTTCAAATGCCCCAGACAATTTGGCCCTCTCTGTTTTCCTGAGGACTCTATCCGCAAAAGCACCTTTTTTCACTTTCGGCGCTCTCTGGAGCAAAAAAGACAAACGTCCAGCTTTTGCTGCCACAGCAAAGGTGCCAGCGGGGAAAAGTGATGCTGGTTCTCACTGCCTCCTGGAACCCCTTCAAATGCACCAGACAATTTGGCCCTCTCTGCTTTCCTGAGGACTCTATCCGCAAAAACACCTTTTTTCACTTTCGGCCCTCTCTGGAGCAAAAAAGACAAACGTCCAGCTTTTGCTGCCACAGCAAAGGTGCCACCGGGGAAAAGTGATGCTGGTCCTCACTGCCTCCTGGAACCCCTTCAAATGCCCCAGACAATTTGGCCCTCTCTGCTTTCCTGAGGACTCTATCCTCAAAAGCACCTTTTTTCACTTTCGGCGCTCTCTGGAGCAAAAAAGACAAACGTCCAGCTTTTGCTGCCACAGCAAAAGTGCCAGCGGGGAAATATGATGCTGGTTCTCACTGCCTCCTGGAACACCTTCAAATGCCCCAGACAATTTGGCCCTCTCTGCTTTCCTGAGGACTCTATCCGTAAAAGCACCTTTTTTCACTTTCGGTGCTGTCTGGAGCAAAAAAGACAAACGTCCAGCTTTTGCTGCCACAGCAAAGGTGCCAGCGGGGAAAAGTGATGCTGGTTCTCACTGCCTCCTGGAACCCCTTCAAATGCCCCAGACAATTTGGCCCTCTCTGTTTTCCTGAGGACTCTATCCGCAAAAGCACCTTTTTTCACTTTCGGCGCCGTCTGGAGCAAAAAAGACAAACGTCCAGCTTTTGCTGCCACAGCAAAGGTGCCAGCGGGGAAAAGTGATGCTGGTTCTCACTGCCTCCTGGAACCCCTTCAAATGCCCCAGACAATTTGGCCCTCTCTGCTTTCCTGAGGACTCTATCCTCAAAAGCACCTTTTTTCACTTTCGGCGCTCTCTGGAGCAAAAAAGACAAACGTCCAGCTTTTGCTGCCACAGCAAAGGTGCCAGCGGGGAAAAGTGATGCTGGTTCTCACTGCCTCCTGGAACCCCTTCAAATGCCCCAGACAATTTGGCCCTCTCTGTTTTCCTGAGGACTCTATCCTCAAAAGCACCTTTTTTCACTTTCGGCGCTCTCTGGAGCAAAAAAGACAAACGTCCAGATTTTGCTGCCACAGCAAAGGTGCCAGCGGGGAAAAGTGATGCTGGTTCTCACTGCCTCCTGGAACCCCTTCAAATGCCCCAGACAATTTGGCCCTCTCTGCTTTCCTGAGGACTCTATCCGCAAAAGCACCTTTTTTCACTTTCGGCGCTCTCTGGAGCAAAAAAGACAAACGTCCAGCTTTTGCTGCCACAGCAAAAGTGGCAGCGGGGAAAAGTGATGCTGGTTCTCACTGCCTCCTGGAACCCCTTCAAATGCCCCAGACAATTTGGCCCTCTCTGTTTTCCTGAGGACTCTATCCTCAAAAGCACCTTTTTTCACTTTCGGCGCTCTGTGGAGCAAAAAAGACAAACGTCCAGCTTTTGCTGCCACAGCAAAGGTGCCAGCGGGGAAAAGTGATGCTGGTTCTCACTGCCTCCTGGAACCCCTTCAAATGCACCAGACAATTTGGCCCTCTCTGCTTTCCTGAGGACTCTATCCTCAAAAGCACCTTTTTTCAATTTTGGCGCTCTCTGGAGCAAAAAAGACAAACGTCCAGCTTTTGCTGCCACAGCAAAGGTGCCAGCGGGGAAAAGTGATGCTGGTTCTCACTGCCTCCTGGAACCCCTTCAAATGCACCAGACAATTTGGCCCTCTCTGCTTTCCTGAGGACTCTATCCGCAAAAGCACCTTTTTTCACTTTCGGCGCTCTCTGGAGCAAAAAAGACAAACGTCCAGCTTTTGCTGCCACAGCAAAGGTGCCAGCGGGGAAAAGTGATGCTGGTTCTCACTGCCTCCTGGAACCCCTTCAAATGCCCCAGACAATTTGGCCCTCTCTGCTTTCCTGAGGATTCTATCCTCAAAAGCACCTTTTTTCACTTTCGGCGCTCTCTGGAGCAAAAAAGACAAACGTCCAGCTTTTGCTGCCACAGCAAAGGTGCCAGCGGGGAAAAGTGATGCTGGTTCTCACTGCCTCCTGGAACCCCTTCAAATGCCCCAGACAATTTGGCCCTCTCTGCTTTCCTGAGGACTCTATCCGCAAAAGCACCTTTTTTCACTTTCGGCGCTCTCTGGAGCAAAAAAGACAAACGTCCAGCTTTTGCTGCCACAGCAAAGGTGCCAGCGGGGAAAAGTGATGCTGGTTCTCACTGCCTCCTGGAACCCCTTCAAATGCCCCAGACAATTTGGCCCTCTCTGCTTTCCTGAGGATTCTATCCTCAAAAGCACCTTTTTTCACTTTCGGCGCTCTCTGGAGCAAAAAAGACAAACGTCCAGCTTTTGCTGCCACAGCAAAGGTGCCAGCGGGGAAAAGTGATGCTGGTTCTCACTGCCTCCTGGAACCCCTTCAAATGCCCCAGACAATTTGGCCCTCTCTGCTTTCCTGAGGACTCTATCCGCAAAAGCACCTTTTTTCACTTTCGGCGCTCTCTGGAGCAAAAAAGACAAACGTCCAGCTTTTGCTGCCACAGCAAAAGTGCCAGCAGGGAAAAGTGATGCTGGTTCTCACTGCCTCCTGGAACCCCTTCAAATGCACCAGACAATTTGGCCCTCTCTGCTTTCCTGAGGACTCTATCCGCAAAAGCACCTTTTTTCACTTTCGGCGCTCTCTGGAGCAAAAAAGACAAACGTCCAGCTTTTGCTGCCACAGCAAAGGTGCCAGCGGGGAAAAGTGATGCTGGTTCTCACTGCCTCCTGGAACCCCTTCAAATGCCCCAGACAATTTGGCCCTCTCTGCTTTCCTGAGGACTCTATCCTCAAAAGCACCTTTTTTCAATTTTGGCGCTCTCTGGAGCAAAAAAGACAAACGTCCAGCTTTTCCTGCCACAGCAAAGGTGCCAGCGGGGAAAAGTGATGCTGGTTCTCACTGCCTCCTGGAACACCTTCAAATGCCCCAGACAATTTGGCCCTCTCTGCTTTCCTGAGGACTCTATCCGCAAAAGCACCTTTTTTCACTTTCGGCGCTCTCTGGAGCAAAAAACACAAACGTCCAGCTTTTGCTGCCACAGCAAAGGTGCCAGCGGGGAAAAGTGATGCTGGTTCTCACTGCCTCCTGGAACCCCTTCAAATGCCCCAGACAATTTGGCCCTCTCTGCTTTCCTGAGGACTCTATCCTCAAATCACCTTTTTTTCACTTTCGGCGCTGTCTGGAGCAAAAAAGACAAACGTCCAGCTTTTGCTGCCACAGCAAAAGTGCCAGCGGGGAAAAGTGATGCTGGTTCTCACTGCCTCCTGGAACCCCTTCAAATGCCCCAGACAATTTGGCCCTCTCTGTTTTCCTGAGGACCCTATCCGCAAAAGCACCTTTTTTCACTTTCGGCGCTGTCTGGAGCAAAAAAGACAAACGTCCAGCTTTTGCTGCCACAGCAAAGGTGCCAGCGGGGAAAAGTGATGCTGGTTCTCACTGCCTCCTGGAACCCCTTCAAATGCCCCAGACAATTTGGCCCTCTCTGCTTTCCTGAGGAGTCTATCCTCAAAAGCACCTTTCTTCACTTTCGGCGCTCTCTGGAGCAAAAAAGACAAACGTCCAGCTTTTGCTGCCACAGCAAAGGTGCCAGCGGGGAAAAGTGATGCTGGTTCTCACTGCCTCCTGGAACCCCTTCAAATGCCCCAGACAATTTGGCCCTCTCTGCTTTCCTGAGGACTCTATCCTCAAAAGCACCTTTTTTCACTTTCGGCGCTCTCTGGAGCAAAAAAGACAAACGTCCAGCTTTTGCTGCCACAGCAAAAGTGCCAGCGGGGAAATATGATGCTGGTTCTCACTGCCTCCTGGAACACCTTCAAATGCCCCAGACAATTTGGCCCTCTCTGCTTTCCTGAGGACTCTATCCGTAAAAGCACCTTTTTTCACTTTCGGTGCTGTCTGGAGCAAAAAAGACAAACGTCCAGCTTTTGCTGCCACAGCAAAGGTGCCAGCGGGGAAAAGTGATGCTGGTTCTCACTGCCTCCTGGAACCCCTTCAAATGCCCCAGACAATTTGGCCCTCTCTGTTTTCCTGAGGACTCTATCCGCAAAAGCACCTTTTTTCACTTTCGGCGCCGTCTGGAGCAAAAAAGACAAACGTCCAGCTTTTGCTGCCACAGCAAAGGTGCCAGCGGGGAAAAGTGATGCTGGTTCTCACTGCCTCCTGGAACCCCTTCAAATGCCCCAGACAATTTGGCCCTCTCTGCTTTCCTGAGGACTCTATCCTCAAAAGCACCTTTTTTCACTTTCGGCGCTCTCTGGAGCAAAAAAGACAAACGTCCAGCTTTTGCTGCCACAGCAAAGGTGCCAGCGGGGAAAAGTGATGCTGGTTCTCACTGCCTCCTGGAACCCCTTCAAATGCCCCAGACAATTTGGCCCTCTCTGTTTTCCTGAGGACTCTATCCTCAAAAGCACCTTTTTTCACTTTCGGCGCTCTCTGGAGCAAAAAAGACAAACGTCCAGATTTTGCTGCCACAGCAAAGGTGCCAGCGGGGAAAAGTGATGCTGGTTCTCACTGCCTCCTGGAACCCCTTCAAATGCCCCAGACAATTTGGCCCTCTCTGCTTTCCTGAGGACTCTATCCGCAAAAGCACCTTTTTTCACTTTCGGCGCTCTCTGGAGCAAAAAAGACAAACGTCCAGCTTTTGCTGCCACAGCAAAAGTGGCAGCGGGGAAAAGTGATGCTGGTTCTCACTGCCTCCTGGAACCCCTTCAAATGCCCCAGACAATTTGGCCCTCTCTGTTTTCCTGAGGACTCTATCCTCAAAAGCACCTTTTTTCACTTTCGGCGCTCTCTGGAGCAAAAAAGACAAACGTCCAGCTTTTGCTGCCACAGCAAAGGTGCCAGCGGGGAAAAGTGATGCTGGTTCTCACTGCCTCCTGGAACCCCTTCAAATGCACCAGACAATTTGGCCCTCTCTGCTTTCCTGAGGACTCTATCCGCAAAAGCACCTTTTTTCACTTTCGGCGCTCTCTGGAGCAAAAAAGACAAACGTCCAGCTTTTGCTGCCACAGCAAAAGTGCCAGCGGGGAAAAGTGATGCTGGTTCTCACTGCCTCCTGGAACCCCTTCAAATGCCCCAGACAATTTGGCCCTCTCTGTTTTCCTGAGGACTCTATCCTCAAAAGCACCTTTTTTCACTTTCGGCGCTCTCTGGAGCAAAAAAGACAAACGTCCAGCTTTTGCTGCCACAGCAAAGGTGCCAGCGGGGAAAAGTGATGCTGGTTCTCACTGCCTCCTGGAACCCCTTCAAATGCACCAGACAATTTGGCCCTCTCTGCTTTCCTGAGGACTCTATCCGCAAAAGCACCTTTTTTCACTTTCGGCGCTCTCTGGAGCAAAAAAGACAAACGTCCAGCTTTTGCTGCCACAGCAAAGGTGCCAGCGGGGAAAAGTGATGCTGGTTCTCACTGCCTCCTAGAACCCCTTCAAATGCACCAGACAATTTGGCCCTCTCTGCTTTCCTGAGGACTCTATCCGCAAAAGCACCTTTTTTCACTTTCGGCGTTCTCTGGAGCAAAAAAGACAAACGTCCAGCTTTTGCTGCCACAGCAAAGGTTCCAGCGGGGAAAAGTGATGCTGGTTCTCACTGCCTCCTGGAACCCCTTCAAATGCACCAGACAATTTGGCCCTCTCTGCTTTCCTGAGGACTCTATCCGCAAAAGCACCTTTTTTCACTTTCGGCGCTCTCTGGAGCAAAAAAGACAAATGTCCAGCTTTTGCTGCCACAGCAAAGGTGCCAGCGGGGAAAAGTGATGCTGGTTCTCACTGCCTCCTGGAACCCCTTCAAATGCACCAGACAATTTGGCCCTCTCTGCTTTCCTGAGGACTCTATCCGCAAAAGCACCTTTTTTCACTTTCGGCGCTGTCTGGAGCAAAAAAGACAAACGTCCAGCTTTTGCTGCCACAGCAAAGGTGCCAGCGGGGAAAAGTGATGCTGGTTCTCACTGCCTCCTGGAACCCCTTCAAATGCCCCAGACAATTTGGCCCTCTCTGCTTTCCTGAGGACTCTATCCTCAAAAGCACCTTTTTTCACTTTCAGCGCTCTCTGGAGCAAAAAAGACAAACGTCCAGCTTTTGCTGCCACAGCAAAGGTGCCAGCGGGGAAAAGTGATGCTGGTTCTCACTGCCTCCTGGAACCCCTTCAAATGCACCAGACAATTTGGCTCTCTCTGTTTTCCTGAGGACTCTATCCGCAAAAGCACCTTTTTTCACTTTCGGCGCTGTCTGGAGAAAAAAGACAAACGTCCAGCTTTTGCTGCCACAGCAAAGGTGCCAGCGGGGAAAAGTGATGCTGGTTCTCACTGCCTCCTGGAACCCCTTCAAATGCCCCAGACAATTTGGCCCTCTCTGTTTTCCTGAGGACTCTATCCGCAAAAGCACCTTTTTTCACTTTCGGCGCTCTCTGGAGCAAAAAAGACAAACGTCCAGCTTTTGCTGCCACAGCAAAGGTGCCAGCGGGGAAAAGTGATGCTGGTTCTCACTGCCTCCTGGAACCCCTTCAAATGCCCCAGACAATTTGGCCCTCTCTGCTTTCCTGAGGACTCTATCCTCAAAAGCACCTTTTTTCACTTTCGGCGCTCTCTGGAGCAAAAAAGACAAACGTCCAGCTTTTGCTGCCACAGCAAAGGTGCCAGCGGGGAAAAGTGATGCTGGTTCTCACTGCCTCCTGGAACCCCTTCAAATGCCCCAGACAATTTGGCCCTCTCTGTTTTCCTGAGGACTCTATCCTCAAAAGCACCTTTTTTCACTTTCGGCGCTCTCTGGAGCAAAAAAGACAAACGTCCAGATTTTGCTGCCACAGCAAAGGTGCCAGCGGGGAAAAGTGATGCTGGTTCTCACTGCCTCCTGGAACCCCTTCAAATGCCCCAGACAATTTGGCCCTCTCTGCTTTCCTGAGGACTCTATCCGCAAAAGCACCTTTTTTCACTTTCGGCGCTCTCTGGAGCAAAAAAGACAAACGTCCAGCTTTTGCTGCCACAGCAAAAGTGCCAGCGGGGAAAAGTGATGCTGGTTCTCACTGCCTCCTGGAACCCCTTCAAATGCCCCAGACAATTTGGCCCTCTCTGTTTTCCTGAGGACTCTATCCTCAAAAGCACCTTTTTTCACTTTCGGCGCTCTCTGGAGCAAAAAAGACAAACGTCCAGCTTTTGCTGCCACAGCAAAAGTGCCAGCGGGGAAAAGTGATGCTGGTTCTCACTGCCTCCTGGAACCCCTTCAAATGCACCAGACAATTTGGCCCTCTCTGCTTTCCTGAGGACTCTATCCGCAAAAGCACCTTTTTTCACTTTCGGCGCTCTCTGGAGCAAAAAAGACAAATGTCCAGCTTTTGCTGCCACAGCAAAGGTGCCAGCGGGGAAAAGTGATGCTGGTTCTCACTGCCTCCTAGAACCCCTTCAAATGCACCAGACAATTTGGCCCTCTCTGCTTTCCTGAGGACTCTATCCTCAAAAGCACCTTTTTTCACTTTCGGCGCTCTCTGGAGCAAAAAAGACAAACGTCCAGCTTTTGCTGCCACAGCAAAGGTGCCAGCGGGGAAAAGTGATGCTGGTTCTCACTGCCTCCTGGAACCCCTTCAAATGCACCAGACAATTTGGCCCTCTCTGCTTTCCTGAGGACTCTATCCGCAAAAGCACCTTTTTTCACTTTCGGCGCTCTCTGGAGCAAAAAAGACAAATGTCCAGCTTTTCCTGCCACAGCAAAGGTGCCAGCGGGGAAAAGTGATGCTGGTTCTCACTGCCTCCTGGAACCCCTTCAAATGCACCAGACAATTTGGCCCTCTCTGCTTTCCTGAGGACTCTATCCGCAAAAGCACCTTTTTTCACTTTCGGCGCTCTCTGGAGCAAAAAAGACAAACGTCCAGCTTTTGCTGCCACAGCAAAGGTGCCAGCGGGGAAAAGTGATGCTGGTTCTCACTGCCTCCTGGAACCCCTTCAAATGCCCCAGACAATTTGGCCCTCTCTGCTTTCCTGAGGACTCTATCCGCAAAAGCACCTTTTTTCACTTTCGGCGCTCTCTGGAGCAAAAAAGACAAACGTCCAGCTTTTGCTGCCACAGCAAAGGTGCCAGCGGGGAAAAGTGATGCTGGTTCTCACTGCCTCCTGGAACCCCTTCAAATGCACCAGACAATTTGGCTCTCTCTGTTTTCCTGAGGACTCTATCCGCAAAAGCACCTTTTTTCACTTTCGGCGCTGTCTGGAGAAAAAAGACAAACGTCCAGCTTTTGCTGCCACAGCAAAGGTGCCAGCGGGGAAAAGTGATGCTGGTTCTCACTGCCTCCTGGAACCCCTTCAAATGCCCCAGACAATTTGGCCCTCTCTGCTTTCCTGAGGATTCTATCCTCAAAAGCACCTTTTTTCACTTTCGGCGCTCTCTGGAGCAAAAAAGACAAACGTCCAGCTTTTGCTGCCACAGCAAAGGTGCCAGCGGGGAAAAGTGATGCTGGTTCTCACTGCCTCCTGGAACCCCTTCAAATGCCCCAGACAATTTGGCCCTCTCTGTTTTCCTGAGGACTCTATCCGCAAAAGCACCTTTTTTCACTTTCGGCGCTCTCTGGAGCAAAAAAGACAAACGTCCAGCTTTTGCTGCCACAGCAAAGGTGCCAGCGGGGAAAAGTGATGCTGGTTCTCACTGCCTCCTGGAACCCCTTCAAATGCACCAGACAATTTGGCCCTCTCTGCTTTCCTGAGGATTCTATCCTCAAAAGCACCTTTTTTCACTTTCGGCGCTCTCTGGAGCAAAAAAGACAAACGTCCAGCTTTTGCTGCCACAGCAAAGGTGCCAGCGGGGAAAAGTGATGCTGGTTCTCACTGCCTCCTGGAACCCCTTCAAATGCCCCAGACAATTTGGCCCTCTCTGCTTTCCTGAGGACTCTATCCGCAAAAGCACCTTTTTTCACTTTCGGCGCTGTCTGGAGCAAAAAAGACAAACGTCCAGCTTTTGCTGCCACAGCAAAAGTGCCAGCAGGGAAAAGTGATGCTGGTTCTCACTGCCTCCTGGAACCCCTTCAAATGCACCAGACAATTTGGCCCTCTCTGTTTTCCTGAGGACTCTATCCGCAAAAGCACCTTTTTTCACTTTCGGCGCTCTCTGGAGCAAAAAAGACAAACGTCCAGCTTTTGCTGCCACAGCAAAGGTGCCAGCGGGGAAAAGTGATGCTGCTTCTCACTGCCTCCTGGAACCCCTTCAAATGCACCAGACAATTTGGCCCTCTCTGCTTTCCTGAGGACTCTATCCGCAAAAGCACCTTTTTTCACTTTCGGCGCTGTCTGGAGCAAAAAAGACAAACGTCCAGCTTTTGCTGCCACAGCAAAGGTGCCAGCGGGGAAAAGTGATGCTGGTTCTCACTGCCTCCTGGAACCCCTTCAAATGCCCCAGACAATTTGGCCCTCTCTGCTTTCCTGAGGACTCTATCCTCAAAAGCACCTTTTTTCACTTTCGGCGCTCTCTGGAGCAAAAAAGACAAACGTCCAGCTTTTGCTGCCACAGCAAAAGTGCCAGCAAGGAAAAGTGATGCTGGTTCTCACTGCCTCCTGGAACCCCTTCAAATGCACCAGACAATTTGGCCCTCTCTGCTTTCCTGAGGACTCTATCCTCAAAAGCACCTTTTTTCACTTTCGGCGCTCTCTGGAGCAAAAAAGACAAATGTCCAGCTTTTGCTGCCACAGCAAAGGTGCCAGCGGGGAAAAGTGATGCTGGTTCTCACTGCCTCCTGGAACCCCTTCAAATGCCCCAGACAATTTGGCCCTCTCTGTTTTCCTGAGGACTCTATCCGCAAAAGCACCTTTTTTCACTTTCGGCGCTCTCTGGAGCAAAAAAGACAAACGTCCAGCTTTTGCTGCCACAGCAAAGGTGCCAGCGGGGAAAAGTGATGCTGGTTCTCACTGCCTCCTGGAACCCCTTCAAATGCACCAGACAATTTGGCCCTCTCTGCTTTCCTGAGGACTCTATCCGCAAAAGCACCTTTTTTCACTTTCGGCGCTCTCTGGAGCAAAAAAGACAAACGTCCAGCTTTTGCTGCCACAGCAAAGGTGCCAGCGGGGAAAAGTGATGCTGGTTCTCACTGCCTCCTGGAACCCCTTCAAATGCCCCAGACAATTTGGCCCTCTCTGCTTTCCTGAGGACTCTATCCGCAAAGCACCTTTTTTCACTTTCGGCGCTCTCTGGAGCAAAAAAGACAAACGTCCAGCTTTTGCTGCCACAGCAAAGGTGCCAGCGGGGAAAAGTGATGCTGGTTCTCACTGCCTCCTGGAACCCCTTCAAATGCACCAGACAATTTGGCCCTCTCTGCTTTCCTGAGGACTCTATCCGCAAAAGCACCTTTTTTCACTTTCGGCGCCGTCTGGAACAAAAAAGACAAACGTCCAGCTTTTGCTGCCACAGCAAAGGTGCCAGCGGGGAAAAGTGATGCTGGTTCTCACTGCCTCCTGGAACCCCTTCAAATGCCCCAGACAATTTGGCCCTCTCTGTTTTCCTGAGGACTCTATCCGCAAAAGCACCTTTTTTCACTTTCGGCGCTGTCTGGAGCAAAAAAGACAAACGTCCAGCTTTTGCTGCCACAGCAAAGGTGCCAGCGGGGAAAAGTGATGCTGGTTCTCACTGCCTCCTGGAACCCCTTCAAATGCACCAGACAATTTGGCCCTCTCTGCTTTCCTGAGGATTCTATCCTCAAAAGCACCTCTTTTCACTTTCGGCGCTCTCTGGAGCAAAAAAGACAAACGTCCAGCTTTTGCTGCCACAGCAAAGGTGCCAGCGGGGAAAAGTGATGCTGGTTCTCACTGCCTCCTGGAACCCCTTCAAATGCACCAGACAATTTGGCCCTCTCTGCTTTCCTGAGGACTCTATCCTCAAAAGCACCTTTTTTCACTTTCGGCGCTGTCTGGAGCAAAAAAGACAAACGTCCAGCTTTTGCTGCCACAGCAAAGGTGCCAGCGGGGAAAAGTGATGCTGGTTCTCACTGCCTCCTGGAACCCCTTCAAATGCCCCAGACAATTTGGCCCTCTCTGCTTTCCTGAGGACTCTATCCGCAAAAGCACCTTTTTTCACTTTCGGCGCTCTGTGGAGCAAAAAAGACAAACGTCCAGCTTTTGATGCCACAGCAAAAGTGCCAGCGGGGAAAAGTGATGCTGGTTCTCACTGCCTCCTGGAACCCCTTCAAATGCACCAGACAATTTGGCCCTCTCTGCTTTCCTGAGGACTCTATCCTCAAAAGCACCTTTTTTCACTTTCGGCGCTGTCTGGAGCAAAAAAGACAAACGTCCAGCTTTTGCTGCCACAGCAAAGGTGCCAGCGGGGAAAAGTGATGCTGGTTCTCACTGCCTCCTGGAACCCCTTCAAATGCCCCAGACAATTTGGCCCTCTCTGTTTTCCTGAGGACTCTATCCGCAAAAGCATCTTTTTTCACTTTCGGCGCTCTCTGGAGCAAAAAAGACAAACGTCCAGCTTTTGCTGCCACAGCAAAGGTGCCAGCGGGGAAAAGTGATGCTGGTTCTCACTGCCTCCTGGAACCCCTTCAAATGCACCAGACAATTTGGCCCTCTCTGCTTTCCTGAGGACTCTATCCGCAAAAGCACCTTTTTTCACTTTCGGCGCTCTCTGGAGCAAAAAAGACAAACGTCCAGCTTTTGCTGCCACAGCAAAGGTGCCAGCGGGGAAAAGTGATGCTGGTTCTCACTGCCTCCTGGAACCCCTTCAAATGCACCAGACAATTTGGCCCTCTCTGCTTTCCTGAGGACTCTATCCGCAAAAGCATCTTTTTTCACTTTCGGCGCTCTCTGGAGCAAAAAAGACAAACGTCCAGATTTTGCTGCCACAGCAAAGGTGCCAGCGGGGAAAAGTGATGCTGGTTCTCACTGCCTCCTGGAACCCCTTCAAATGCACCAGACAATTTGGCCCTCTCTGCTTTCCTGAGGACTCTATCCGCAAAAGCACCTTTTTTCAATTTTGGCGCTCTCTGGAGCAAAAAAGACAAACGTCCAGCTTTTCCTGCCACAGCAAAGGTGCCAGCGGGGAAAAGTGATGCTGGTTCTCACTGCCTCCTGGAACCCCTTCAAATGCCCCAGACAATTTGGCCCTCTCTGCTTTCCTGAGGACTCTATCCTCAAAAGCACCTTTTTTCACTTTCGGCGCTCTCTGGAGCAAAAAAGACAAACGTCCAGCTTTTGCTGCCACAGCAAAAGTGCCAGCGGGGAAAAGTGATGCTGGTTCTCACTGCCTCCTGGAACCCCTTCAAATGCCCCAGACAATTTGGCCCTCTCTGTTTTCCTGAGGACTCTATCCGCAAAAGCACCTTTTTTCACTTTCGGCGCTGTCTGGAGCAAAAAAGACAAACGTCCAGCTTTTGCTGCCACAGCAAAGGTGCCAGCGGGGAAAAGTGATGCTGGTTCTCACTGCCTCCTGGAACCCCTTCAAATGCACCAGACAATTTGGCCCTCTCTGCTTTCCTGAGGACTCTATCCTCAAAAGCACCTTTTTTCACTTTCGGCGCTCTCTGGAGCAAAAAAGACAAACGTCCAGCTTTTGCTGCCACAGCAAAGGTGCCAGCGGGGAAAAGTGATGCTGGTTCTCACTGCCTCCTGGAACCCCTTCAAATGCACCAGACAATTTGGCCCTCTCTGCTTTCCTGAGGACTCTATCCGCAAAAGCACCTTTTTTCACTTTCGGCGCTGTCTGGAGCAAAAAAGACAAACGTCCAGCTTTTGCTGCCACAGCAAAGGTGCCAGCGGGGAAAAGTGATGCTGGTTCTCACTGCCTCCTGGAACCCCTTCAAATGCACCAGACAATTTGGCCCTCTCTGCTTTCCTGAGGATTCTATCCTCAAAAGCACCTTTTTTCACTTTCGGCGCTCTCTGGAGCAAAAAAGACAAACGTCCAGCTTTTGCTGCCACAGCAAAGGTGCCAGCGGGGAAAAGTGATGCTGGTTCTCACTGCCTCCTGGAACCCCTTCAAATGCCCCAGACAATTTGGCCCTCTCTGCTTTCCTGAGGACTCTATCCGCAAAAGCACCTTTTTTCACTTTCGGCGCTCTCTGGAGCAAAAAAGACAAACGTCCAGCTTTTGCTGCCACAGCAAAGGTGCCAGCGGGAAAAAGTGATGCTGGTTCTCACTGCCTCCTGGAACCCCTTCAAATGCACCAGACAATTTGGCCCTCTCTGCTTTCCTGAGGACTCTATCCGCAAAAGCATCTTTTTTCACTTTCGGCCCTCTCTGGAGCAAAAAAGACAAACGTCCAGCTTTTGCTGCCACAGCAAAGGTGCCAGCGGGGAAAAGTGATGCTGGTTCTCACTGCCTCCTGGAACCCCTTCAAATGCACCAGACAATTTGGCCCTCTCTGCTTTCCTGAGGACTCTATCCGCAAAAGCATCTTTTTTCACTTTCGGCGCTCTCTGGAGCAAAAAAGACAAACGTCCAGCTTTTGCTGCCACAGCAAAGGTGCCAGCGGGGAAAAGTGATGCTGGTCCTCACTGCCTCCTGGAACCCCTTCAAATGCCCCAGACAATTTGGCCCTCTCTGCTTTCCTGAGGACTCTATCCTCAAAAGCACCTTTTTTCACTTTCGGCGCTCTCTGGAGCAAAAAAGACAAACGTCCAGCTTTTGCTGCCACAGCAAAAGTGCCAGCGGGGAAAAGTGATGCTGGTTCTCACTGCCTCCTGGAACCCCTTCAAATGCACCAGACAATTTGGCCCTCTCTGTTTTCCTGAGGACTCTATCCGCCA
Source organism: Vanellus vanellus (assembly GCF_965231255.1). NCBI lineage: Eukaryota > Metazoa > Chordata > Aves > Charadriiformes > Charadriidae > Vanellus > Vanellus vanellus. The sequence continues at coordinate 20,641 of NW_028127593.1, forward strand.
AAGCACCTTTTTTCACTTTCGGCGCCGTCTGGAGCAAAAAAGACAAACGTCCAGCTTTTGCTGCCACAGCAAAGGTGCCAGCGGGGAAAAGTGATGCTGGTCCTCACTGCCTCCTGGAACCCCTTCAAATGCCCCAGACAATTTGGCCCTCTCTGTTTTCCTGAGGACTCTATCCGCAAAAGCACCTTTTTTCACTTTCGGCGCTCTCTGGAGCAAAAAAGACAAACGTCCAGCTTTTGCTGCCACAGCAAAGGTGCCAGCGGGGAAAAGTGATGCTGGTTCTCACTGCCTCCTGGAACCCCTTCAAATGCACCAGACAATTTGGCCCTCTCTGCTTTCCTGAGGACTCTATCCGCAAAAGCACCTTTTTTCACTTTCGGCGCTGTCTGGAGCAAAAAAGACAAACGTCCAGCTTTTGCTGCCACAGCAAAGGTGCCAGCGGGGAAAAGTGATGCTGGTTCTCACTGCCTCCTGGAACCCCTTCAAATGCCCCAGACAATTTGGCCCTCTCTGCTTTCCTGAGGATTCTATCCTCAAAAGCACCTTTTTTCACTTTCGGCGCTCTCTGGAGCAAAAAAGACAAACGTCCAGCTTTTGCTGCCACAGCAAAGGTGCCAGCGGGGAAAAGTGATGCTGGTTCTCACTGCCTCCTGGAACCCCTTCAAATGCCCCAGACAATTTGGCCCTCTCTGCTTTCCTGAGGACTCTATCCGCAAAAGCACCTTTTTTCACTTTCGGCGCTCTCTGGAGCAAAAAAGACAAACGTCCAGCTTTTGCTGCCACAGCAAAAGTGCCAGCAGGGAAAAGTGATGCTGGTTCTCACTGCCTCCTGGAACCCCTTCAAATGCACCAGACAATTTGGCCCTCTCTGTTTTCCTGAGGACTCTATCCGCAAAAGCACCTTTTTTCACTTTCGGCGCTCTCTGGAGCAAAAAAGACAAACGTCCAGCTTTTGCTGCCACAGCAAAGGTGCCAGCGGGGAAAAGTGATGCTGGTTCTCACTGCCTCCTGGAACCCCTTCAAATGCACCAGACAATTTGGCCCTCTCTGCTTTCCTGAGGACTCTATCCTCAAAAGCACCTTTTTTCAATTTTGGCGCTCTCTGGAGCAAAAAAGACAAACGTCCAGCTTTTGCTGCCACAGCAAAGGTGCCAGCGGGGAAAAGTGATGCTGGTTCTCACTGCCTCCTGGAACCCCTTCAAATGCCCCAGACAATTTGGCCCTCTCTGCTTTCCTGAGGACTCTATCCGCAAATGCACCTTTTTTCACTTTCGGCGCTCTGTGGAGCAAAAAAGACAAACGTCCAGCTTTTGCTGCCACAGCAAAAGTGCCAGCGGGGAAAAGTGATGCTGGTTCTCACTGCCTCCTGGAACCCCTTCAAATGCACCAGACAATTTGGCCCTCTCTGTTTTCCTGAGGACTCTATCCGCAAAAGCACCTTTTTTCACTTTCGGCGCCGTCTGGAGCAAAAAAGACAAACGTCCAGCTTTTGCTGCCACAGCAAAGGTGCCAGCGGGGAAAAGTGATGCTGGTTCTCACTGCCTCCTGGAACCCCTTCAAATGCCCCAGACAATTTGGCCCTCTCTGCTTTCCTGAGGACTCTATCCGCAAAAGCACCTTTTTTCACTTTCGGCGCTCTGTGGAGCAAAAAAGACAAACGTCCAGCTTTTGCTGCCACAGCAAAGGTGCCAGCGGGGAAAAGTGATGCTGGTTCTCACTGCCTCCTGGAACCCCTTCAAATGCACCAGACAATTTGGCCCTCTCTGCTTTCCTGAGGACTCTATCCTCAAAAGCACCTTTTTTCAATTTTGGCGCTCTCTGGAGCAAAAAAGACAAACGTCCAGCTTTTGCTGCCACAGCAAAGGTGCCAGCGGGGAAAAGTGATGCTGGTCCTCACTGCCTCCTGGAACCCCTTCAAATGCACCAGACAATTTGGCCCTCTCTGCTTTCCTGAGGATTCTATCCTCAAAAGCACCTTTTTTCACTTTCGGCGCTCTCTGGAGCAAAAAAGACAAACGTCCAGCTTTTGCTGCCACAGCAAAAGTGCCAGCGGGGAAAAGTGATGCTGGTTCTCACTGCCTCCTGGAACCCCTTCAAATGCCCCAGACAATTTGGCCCTCTCTGCTTTCCTGAGGACTCTATCCGCAAAAGCACCTTTTTTCACTTTCGGCGCTCTCTGGAGCAAAAAAGACAAACGTCCAGCTTTTGCTGCCACAGCAAAGGTGCCAGCGGGGAAAAGTGATGCTGGTTCTCACTGCCTCCTGGAACCCCTTCAAATGCACCAGACAATTTGGCCCTCTCTGCTTTCCTGAGGATTCTATCCTCAAAAGCACCTTTTTTCAATTTTGGCGCTCTCTGGAGCAAAAAAGACAAACGTCCAGCTTTTCCTGCCACAGCAAAGGTGCCAGCGGGGAAAAGTGATGCTGGTTCTCACTGCCTCCTGGAACCCCTTCAAATGCCCCAGACAATTTGGCCCTCTCTGTTTTCCTGAGGACTCTATCCTCAAAAGCAACTTTTTTCACTTTCGGCGCCGTCTGGAACAAAAAAGACAAACGTCCAGCTTTTGCTGCCACAGCAAAGGTGCCAGCGGGGAAAAGTGATGCTGGTTCTCACTGCCTCCTGGAACCCCTTCAAATGCCCCAGACAATTTGGCCCTCTCTGTTTTCCTGAGGACTCTATCCTCAAAAGCACCTTTTTTCACTTTCGGCGCTCTCTGGAGCAAAAAAGACAAACGTCCAGCTTTTGCTGCCACAGCAAAGGTGCCAGCGGGGAAAAGTGATGCTGGTTCTCACTGCCTCCTGGAACCCCTTCAAATGCCCCAGACAATTTGGCCCTCTCTGCTTTCCTGAGGATTCTATCCTCAAAAGCACCTTTTTTCACTTTCGGCGCTCTCTGGAGCAAAAAAGACAAACGTCCAGCTTTTGCTGCCACAGCAAAGGTGCCAGCGGGGAAAAGTGATGCTGGTTCTCACTGCCTCCTGGAACCCCTTCAAATGCCCCAGACAATTTGGCCCTCTCTGCTTTCCTGAGGACTCTATCCGCAAAAGCACCTTTTTTCACTTTCGGCGCTCTCTGGAGCAAAAAAGACAAACGTCCAGCTTTTGCTGCCACAGCAAAGGTGCCAGCGGGGAAAAGTGATGCTGGTTCTCACTGCCTCCTGGAACCCCTTCAAATGCACCAGACAATTTGGCCCTCTCTGCTTTCCTGAGGATTCTATCCTCAAAAGCACCTTTTTTCAATTTTGGCGCTCTCTGGAGCAAAAAAGACAAACGTCCAGCTTTTCCTGCCACAGCAAAGGTGCCAGCGGGGAAAAGTGATGCTGGTTCTCACTGCCTCCTGGAACCCCTTCAAATGCCCCAGACAATTTGGCCCTCTCTGTTTTCCTGAGGACTCTATCCTCAAAAGCAACTTTTTTCACTTTCGGCGCCGTCTGGAACAAAAAAGACAAACGTCCAGCTTTTGCTGCCACAGCAAAGGTGCCAGCGGGGAAAAGTGATGCTGGTTCTCACTGCCTCCTGGAACCCCTTCAAATGCCCCAGACAATTTGGCCCTCTCTGTTTTCCTGAGGACTCTATCCTCAAAAGCACCTTTTTTCACTTTCGGCGCTCTCTGGAGCAAAAAAGACAAACGTCCAGCTTTTGCTGCCACAGCAAAGGTGCCAGCGGGGAAAAGTGATGCTGGTTCTCACTGCCTCCTGGAACCCCTTCAAATGCCCCAGACAATTTGGCCCTCTCTGCTTTCCTGAGGACTCTATCCTCAAAAGCACCTTTTTTCACTTTCGGCGCTCTCTGGAGCAAAAAAGACAAACGTCCAGCTTTTGCTGCCACAGCAAAAGAGCCAGCAGGGAAAAGTGATGCTGGTTCTCACTGCCTCCTGGAACCCCTTCAAATGCACCAGACAATTTGGCCCTCTCTGTTTTCCTGAGGACTCTATCCGCAAAAGCACCTTTTTTCAATTTTGGCGCTCTCTGGAGCAAAAAAGACAAACGTCCAGCTTTTCCTGCCACAGCAAAGGTGCCAGCGGGGAAAAGTGATGCTGGTTCTCACTGCCTCCTGGAACCCCTTCAAATGCCCCAGACAATTTGGCCCTCTCTGCTTTCCTGAGGACTCTATCCTCAAAAGCACCTTTTTTCACTTTCGGCGCTCTCTGGAGCAAAAAAGACAAACGTCCAGCTTTTGCTGCCACAGCAAAAGTGCCAGCGGGGAAAAGTGATGCTGGTTCTCACTGCCTCCTGGAACCCCTTCAAATGCCCCAGACAATTTGGCCCTCTCTGCTTTCCTGAGGACTCTATCCGCAAAAGCACCTTTTTTCACTTTCGGCGCTGTCTGGAGCAAAAAAGACAAACGTCCAGCTTTTGCTGCCACAGCAAAGGTGCCAGCGGGGAAAAGTGATGCTGGTTCTCACTGCCTCCTGGAACCCCTTCAAATGCACCAGACAATTTGGCCCTCTCTGCTTTCCTGAGGACTCTATCCTCAAAAGCACCTTTTTTCACTTTCGGCGCTCTCTGGAGCAAAAAAGACAAACGTCCAGCTTTTGCTGCCACAGCAAAGGTGCCAGCGGGGAAAAGTGATGCTGGTTCTCACTGCCTCCTGGAACCCCTTCAAATGCACCAGACAATTTGGCCCTCTCTGCTTTCCTGAGGACTCTATCCTCAAAAGCACCTTTTTTCACTTTCGGCGCTCTCTGGAGCAAAAAAGACAAACGTCCAGCTTTTGCTGCCACAGCAAAGGTGCCAGCGGGGAAAAGTGATGCTGGTTCTCACTGCCTCCTGGAACCCCTTCAAATGCCCCAGACAATTTGGCCCTCTCTGCTTTCCTGAGGACTCTATCCGCAAAAGCACCTTTTTTCACTTTCGGCGCTCTCTGGAGCAAAAAAGACAAACGTCCAGCTTTTGCTGCCACAGCAAAGGTGCCAGCGGGGAAAAGTGATGCTGGTTCTCACTGCCTCCTGGAACCCCTTCAAATGCACCAGACAATTTGGCCCTCTCTGCTTTCCTGAGGACTCTATCCGCAAAAGCATCTTTTTTCACTTTCGGCCCTCTCTGGAGCAAAAAAGACAAACGTCCAGCTTTTGCTGCCACAGCAAAGGTGCCAGCGGGGAAAAGTGATGCTGGTCCTCACTGCCTCCTGGAACCCCTTCAAATGCACCAGACAATTTGGCCCTCTCTGCTTTCCTGAGGATTCTATCCTCAAAAGCACCTTTTTTCACTTTCGGCGCTCTCTGGAGCAAAAAAGACAAACGTCCAGCTTTTGCTGCCACAGCAAAGGTGCCAGCGGGGAAAAGTGATGCTGGTTCTCACTGCCTCCTGGAACCCCTTCAAATGCCCCAGACAATTTGGCCCTCTCTGCTTTCCTGAGGACTCTATCCGCAAAAGCACCTTTTTTCACTTTCGGCGCTCTCTGGAGCAAAAAAGACAAACGTCCAGCTTTTGCTGCCACAGCAAAGGTGCCAGCGGGGAAAAGTGATGCTGGTCCTCACTGCCTCCTGGAACCCCTTCAAATGCCCCAGACAATTTGGCCCTCTCTGCTTTCCTGAGGACTCTATCCTCAAAAGCACCTTTTTTCACTTTCGGCGCTCTCTGGAGCAAAAAAGACAAACGTCCAGCTTTTGCTGCCACAGCAAAAGTGCCAGCGGGGAAAAGTGATGCTGGTTCTCACTGCCTCCTGGAACCCCTTCAAATGCCCCAGACAATTTGGCCCTCTCTGTTTTCCTGAGGACTCTATCCTCAAAAGCAACTTTTTTCACTTTCGGCGCCGTCTGGAACAAAAAAGACAAACGTCCAGCTTTTGCTGCCACAGCAAAGGTGCCAGCGGGGAAAAGTGATGCTGGTTCTCACTGCCTCCTGGAACCCCTTCAAATGCCCCAGACAATTTGGCCCTCTCTGTTTTCCTGAGGACTCTATCCTCAAAAGCACCTTTTTTCACTTTCGGCGCTCTCTGGAGCAAAAAAGACAAACGTCCAGCTTTTGCTGCCACAGCAAAGGTGCCAGCGGGGAAAAGTGATGCTGGTTCTCACTGCCTCCTGGAACCCCTTCAAATGCCCCAGACAATTTGGCCCTCTCTGCTTTCCTGAGGATTCTATCCTCAAAAGCACCTTTTTTCACTTTCGGCGCTCTCTGGAGCAAAAAAGACAAACGTCCAGCTTTTGCTGCCACAGCAAAGGTGCCAGCGGGGAAAAGTGATGCTGGTTCTCACTGCCTCCTGGAACCCCTTCAAATGCCCCAGACAATTTGGCCCTCTCTGCTTTCCTGAGGACTCTATCCGCAAAAGCACCTTTTTTCACTTTCGGCGCTCTCTGGAGCAAAAAAGACAAACGTCCAGCTTTTGCTGCCACAGCAAAGGTGCCAGCGGGGAAAAGTGATGCTGGTTCTCACTGCCTCCTGGAACCCCTTCAAATGCACCAGACAATTTGGCCCTCTCTGCTTTCCTGAGGATTCTATCCTCAAAAGCACCTTTTTTCAATTTTGGCGCTCTCTGGAGCAAAAAAGACAAACGTCCAGCTTTTCCTGCCACAGCAAAGGTGCCACCGGGGAAAAGTGATGCTGGTTCTCACTGCCTCCTGGAACCCCTTCAAATGCCCCAGACAATTTGGCCCTCTCTGTTTTCCTGAGGACTCTATCCTCAAAAGCAACTTTTTTCACTTTCGGCGCCGTCTGGAACAAAAAAGACAAACGTCCAGCTTTTGCTGCCACAGCAAAGGTGCCAGCGGGGAAAAGTGATGCTGGTTCTCACTGCCTCCTGGAACCCCTTCAAATGCCCCAGACAATTTGGCCCTCTCTGTTTTCCTGAGGACTCTATCCTCAAAAGCACCTTTTTTCACTTTCGGCGCTCTCTGGAGCAAAAAAGACAAACGTCCAGCTTTTGCTGCCACAGCAAAGGTGCCAGCGGGGAAAAGTGATGCTGGTTCTCACTGCCTCCTGGAACCCCTTCAAATGCCCCAGACAATTTGGCCCTCTCTGCTTTCCTGAGGATTCTATCCTCAAAAGCACCTTTTTTCACTTTCGGCGCTCTCTGGAGCAAAAAAGACAAACGTCCAGCTTTTGCTGCCACAGCAAAGGTGCCAGCGGGGAAAAGTGATGCTGGTTCTCACTGCCTCCTGGAACCCCTTCAAATGCCCCAGACAATTTGGCCCTCTCTGCTTTCCTGAGGACTCTATCCGCAAAAGCACCTTTTTTCACTTTCGGCGCTCTCTGGAGCAAAAAAGACAAACGTCCAGCTTTTGCTGCCACAGCAAAGGTGCCAGCGGGGAAAAGTGATGCTGGTTCTCACTGCCTCCTGGAACCCCTTCAAATGCACCAGACAATTTGGCCCTCTCTGCTTTCCTGAGGATTCTATCCTCAAAAGCACCTTTTTTCAATTTTGGCGCTCTCTGGAGCAAAAAAGACAAACGTCCAGCTTTTCCTGCCACAGCAAAGGTGCCACCGGGGAAAAGTGATGCTGGTTCTCACTGCCTCCTGGAACCCCTTCAAATGCCCCAGACAATTTGGCCCTCTCTGTTTTCCTGAGGACTCTATCCTCAAAAGCAACTTTTTTCACTTTCGGCGCCGTCTGGAACAAAAAAGACAAACGTCCAGCTTTTGCTGCCACAGCAAAGGTGCCAGCGGGGAAAAGTGATGCTGGTTCTCACTGCCTCCTGGAACCCCTTCAAATGCCCCAGACAATTTGGCCCTCTCTGTTTTCCTGAGGACTCTATCCTCAAAAGCACCTTTTTTCACTTTCGGCGCTCTCTGGAGCAAAAAAGACAAACGTCCAGCTTTTGCTGCCACAGCAAAGGTGCCAGCGGGGAAAAGTGATGCTGGTTCTCACTGCCTCCTGGAACCCCTTCAAATGCCCCAGACAATTTGGCCCTCTCTGCTTTCCGGAGGACTCTATCCGCAAAAGCACCTTTTTTCACTTTCGGCGCTCTCTGGAGCAAAAAAGACAAACGTCCAGCTTTTGCTGCCACAGCAAAAGAGCCAGCAGGGAAAAGTGATGCTGGTTCTCACTGCCTCCTGGAACCCCTTCAAATGCACCAGACAATTTGGCCCTCTCTGTTTTCCTGAGGACTCTATCCGCAAAAGCACCTTTTTTCAATTTTGGCGCTCTCTGGAGCAAAAAAGACAAACGTCCAGCTTTTCCTGCCACAGCAAAGGTGCCAGCGGGGAAAAGTGATGCTGGTTCTCACTGCCTCCTGGAACCCCTTCAAATGCCCCAGACAATTTGGCCCTCTCTGCTTTCCTGAGGACTCTATCCTCAAAAGCACCTTTTTTCACTTTCGGCGCTCTCTGGAGCAAAAAAGACAAACGTCCAGCTTTTGCTGCCACAGCAAAAGTGCCAGCGGGGAAAAGTGATGCTGGTTCTCACTGCCTCCTGGAACCCCTTCAAATGCCCCAGACAATTTGGCCCTCTCTGCTTTCCTGAGGACTCTATCCGCAAAAGCACCTTTTTTCACTTTCGGCGCTGTCTGGAGCAAAAAAGACAAACGTCCAGCTTTTGCTGCCACAGCAAAGGTGCCAGCGGGGAAAAGTGATGCTGGTTCTCACTGCCTCCTGGAACCCCTTCAAATGCACCAGACAATTTGGCCCTCTCTGCTTTCCTGAGGACTCTATCCTCAAAAGCACCTTTTTTCACTTTCGGCGCTCTCTGGAGCAAAAAAGACAAACGTCCAGCTTTTGCTGCCACAGCAAAGGTGCCAGCGGGGAAAAGTGATGCTGGTTCTCACTGCCTCCTGGAACCCCTTCAAATGCACCAGACAATTTGGCCCTCTCTGCTTTCCTGAGGACTCTATCCTCAAAAGCACCTTTTTTCACTTTCGGCGCTCTCTGGAGCAAAAAAGACAAACGTCCAGCTTTTGCTGCCACAGCAAAGGTGCCAGCGGGGAAAAGTGATGCTGGTTCTCACTGCCTCCTGGAACCCCTTCAAATGCCCCAGACAATTTGGCCCTCTCTGCTTTCCTGAGGACTCTATCCGCAAAAGCACCTTTTTTCACTTTCGGCGCTCTCTGGAGCAAAAAAGACAAACGTCCAGCTTTTGCTGCCACAGCAAAGGTGCCAGCGGGGAAAAGTGATGCTGGTTCTCACTGCCTCCTGGAACCCCTTCAAATGCACCAGACAATTTGGCCCTCTCTGCTTTCCTGAGGACTCTATCCGCAAAAGCATCTTTTTTCACTTTCGGCCCTCTCTGGAGCAAAAAAGACAAACGTCCAGCTTTTGCTGCCACAGCAAAGGTGCCAGCGGGGAAAAGTGATGCTGGTCCTCACTGCCTCCTGGAACCCCTTCAAATGCACCAGACAATTTGGCCCTCTCTGCTTTCCTGAGGATTCTATCCTCAAAAGCACCTTTTTTCACTTTCGGCGCTCTCTGGAGCAAAAAAGACAAACGTCCAGCTTTTGCTGCCACAGCAAAGGTGCCAGCGGGGAAAAGTGATGCTGGTTCTCACTGCCTCCTGGAACCCCTTCAAATGCCCCAGACAATTTGGCCCTCTCTGCTTTCCTGAGGACTCTATCCGCAAAAGCACCTTTTTTCACTTTCGGCGCTCTCTGGAGCAAAAAAGACAAACGTCCAGCTTTTGCTGCCACAGCAAAGGTGCCAGCGGGGAAAAGTGATGCTGGTTCTCACTGCCTCCTGGAACCCCTTCAAATGCACCAGACAATTTGGCCCTCTCTGCTTTCCTGAGGACTCTATCCGCAAAAGCATCTTTTTTCACTTTCGGCGCTCTCTGGAGCAAAAAAGACAAACGTCCAGCTTTTGCTGCCACAGCAAAGGTGCCAGCGGGGAAAAGTGATGCTGGTCCTCACTGCCTCCTGGAACCCCTTCAAATGCCCCAGACAATTTGGCCCTCTCTGCTTTCCTGAGGACTCTATCCTCAAAAGCACCTTTTTTCACTTTCGGCGCTCTCTGGAGCAAAAAAGACAAACGTCCAGCTTTTGCTGCCACAGCAAAAGTGCCAGCGGGGAAAAGTGATGCTGGTTCTCACTGCCTCCTGGAACCCCTTCAAATGCACCAGACAATTTGGCCCTCTCTGTTTTCCTGAGGACTCTATCCGCAAAAGCACCTTTTTTCACTTTCGGCGCCGTCTGGAGCAAAAAAGACAAACGTCCAGCTTTTGCTGCCACAGCAAAGGTGCCAGCGGGGAAAAGTGATGCTGGTTCTCACTGCCTCCTGGAACCCCTTCAAATGCACCAGACAATTTGGCCCTCTCTGCTTTCCTGAGGACTCTATCCGCAAAAGCACCTTTTTTCACTTTCGGCGCTCTCTGGAGCAAAAAAGACAAACGTCCAGCTTTTGCTGCCACAGCAAAGGTGCCAGCGGGGAAAAGTGATGCTGGTTCTCACTGCCTCCTGGAACCCCTTCAAATGCCCCAGACAATTTGGCCCTCTCTGCTTTCCTGAGGATTCTATCCTCAAAAGCACCTTTTTTCACTTTCGGCGCTCTCTGGAGCAAAAAAGACAAACGTCCAGCTTTTGCTGCCACAGCAAAGGTGCCAGCGGGGAAAAGTGATGCTGGTTCTCACTGCCTCCTGGAACCCCTTCAAATGCCCCAGACAATTTGGCCCTCTCTGCTTTCCTGAGGATTCTATCCTCAAAAGCACCTTTTTTCTCTTTCGGCGCTCTCTGGAGCAAAAAAGACAAACGTCCAGCTTTTGCTGCCACAGCAAAGGTGCCAGCGGGGAAAAGTGATGCTGGTTCTCACTGCCTCCTGGAACCCCTTCAAATGCCCCAGACAATTTGGCCCTCTCTGCTTTCCTGAGGATTCTATCCTCAAAAGCACCTTTTTTCACTTTCGGCGCTCTCTGGAGCAAAAAAGACAAACGTCCAGCTTTTGCTGCCACAGCAAAGGTGCCAGCGGGGAAAAGTGATGCTGGTTCTCACTGCCTCCTGGAACCCCTTCAAATGCACCAGACAATTTGGCCCTCTCTGCTTTCCTGAGGATTCTATCCTCAAAAGCACCTTTTTTCACTTTCGGCGCTCTCTGGAGCAAAAAAGACAAACGTCCAGCTTTTGCTGCCACAGCAAAGGTGCCAGCGGGGAAAAGTGATGCTGGTTCTCACTGCCTCCTGGAACCCCTTCAAATGCCCCAGACAATTTGGCCCTCTCTGCTTTCCTGAGGACTCTATCCGCAAAAGCACCTTTTTTCACTTTCGGCGCTCTCTGGAGCAAAAAAGACAAACGTCCAGCTTTTGCTGCCACAGCAAAGGTGCCAGCGGGGAAAAGTGATGCTGGTTCTCACTGCCTCCTGGAACCCCTTCAAATGCACCAGACAATTTGGCCCTCTCTGCTTTCCTGAGGATTCTATCCTCAAAAGCACCTTTTTTCACTTTCGGCGCTCTCTGGAGCAAAAAAGACAAACGTCCAGCTTTTGCTGCCACAGCAAAGGTGCCAGCGGGGAAAAGTGATGCTGGTTCTCACTGCCTCCTGGAACCCCTTCAAATGCCCCAGACAATTTGGCCCTCTCTGCTTTCCTGAGGACTCTATCCGCAAAAGCACCTTTTTTCACTTTCGGCGCTCTCTGGAGCAAAAAAGACAAACGTCCAGCTTTTGCTGCCACAGCAAAAGTGCCAGCAGGGAAAAGTGATGCTGGTTCTCACTGCCTCCTGGAACCCCTTCAAATGCACCAGACAATTTGGCCCTCTCTGCTTTCCTGAGGACTCTATCCGCAAAAGCACCTTTTTTCACTTTCGGCGCTCTGTGGAGCAAAAAAGACAAACGTCCAGCTTTTGCAGTCACAGCAAAGGTGCCAGCGGGGAAAAGTGATGCTAGTTCTCACTGCCTCCTGGAACCCCTTCAAATGCACCAGACAATTTGGCCCTCTCTGCTTTCCTGAGGACTCTATCCTCAAAAGCACCTTTTTTCAATTTTGGCGCTCTCTGGAGCAAAAAAGACAAACGTCCAGCTTTTCCTGCCACAGCAAAGGTGCCAGCGGGGAAAAGTGATGCTGGTTCTCACTGCCTCCTGGAACCCCTTCAAATGCCCCAGACAATTTGGCCCTCTCTGCTTTCCTGAGGACTCTATCCGCAAAAGCACCTTTTTTCACTTTCGGCGCTCTCTGGAGCAAAAAAGACAAACGTCCAGCTTTTGCTGCCACAGCAAAGGTGCCAGCGGGGAAAAGTGATGCTGGTTCTCACTGCCTCCTGGAACCCCTTCAAATGCACCAGACAATTTGGCCCTCTCTGCTTTCCTGAGGACTCTATCCGCAAAAGCACCTTTTTTCACTTTCGGCGCTCTCTGGAGCAAAAAAGACAAACGTCCAGCTTTTGCTGCCACAGCAAAAGTGCCAGCAGGGAAAAGTGATGCTGGTTCTCACTGCCTCCTGGAACCCCTTCAAATGCCCCAGACAATTTGGCCCTCTCTGTTTTCCTGAGGACTCTATCCGCAAAAGCACCTTTTTTCACTTTCGGCGCTGTCTGGAGCAAAAAAGACAAACGTCCAGCTTTTGCTGCCACAGCAAAGGTGCCAGCGGGGAAAAGTGATGCTGGTTCTCACTGCCTCCTGGAACCCCTTCAAATGCACCAGACAATTTGGCCCTCTCTGCTTTCCTGAGGACTCTATCCGCAAAAGCACCTTTTTTTCTATTTTGGCGCTCTCTGGAGCAAAAAAGACAAACGTCCAGCTTTTCCTGCCACAGCAAAGGTGCCACCGGGGAAAAGTGATGCTGGTTCTCACTGCCTCCTGGAACCCCTTCAAATGCACCAGACAATTTGGCCCTCTCTGCTTTCCTGAGGACTCTATCCGCAAAAGCACCTTTTTTCACTTTCGGCGCTCTCTGGAGCAAAAAAGACAAACGTCCAGCTTTTGCTGCCACAGCAAAAGTGCCAGCAGGGAAAAGTGATGCTGGTTCTCACTGCCTCCTGGAACCCCTTCAAATGCACCAGACAATTTGGCCCTCTCTGTTTTCCTGAGGACTCTATCCGCAAAAGCACCTTTTTTCACTTTCGGCGCTCTCTGGAGCAAAAAAGACAAACGTCCAGCTTTTGCTGCCACAGCAAAGGTGCCAGCGGGGAAAAGTGATGCTGGTTCTCACTGCCTCCTGGAACCCCTTCAAATGCACCAGACAATTTGGCCCTCTCTGCTTTCCTGAGGACTCTATCCTCAAAAGCACCTTTTTTCACTTTCGGCGCTCTCTGGAGCAAAAAAGACAAACGTCCAGCTTTTGCTGCCACAGCAAAGGTGCCAGCGGGGAAAAGTGATGCTGGTTCTCACTGCCTCCTGGAACCCCTTCAAATGCACCAGACAATTTGGCCCTCTCTGCTTTCCTGAGGACTCTATCCTCAAAAGCACCTTTTTTCAATTTTGGCGCTCTCTGGAGCAAAAAAGACAAACGTCCAGCTTTTCCTGCCACAGCAAAGGTGCCAGCGGGGAAAAGTGATGCTGGTTCTCACTGCCTCCTGGAACCCCTTCAAATGCCCCAGACAATTTGGCCCTCTCTGCTTTCCTGAGGACTCTATCCGCAAAAGCACCTTTTTTCACTTTCGGCGCTCTCTGGAGCAAAAAAGACAAACGTCCAGCTTTTGCTGCCACAGCAAAGGTGCCAGCGGGGAAAAGTGATGCTGGTTCTCACTGCCTCCTGGAACCCCTTCAAATGCACCAGACAATTTGGCCCTCTCTGCTTTCCTGAGGACTCTATCCGCAAAAGCACCTTTTTTCACTTTCGGCGCTCTCTGGAGCAAAAAAGACAAACGTCCAGCTTTTGCTGCCACAGCAAAAGTGCCAGCAGGGAAAAGTGATGCTGGTTCTCACTGCCTCCTGGAACCCCTTCAAATGCCCCAGACAATTTGGCCCTCTCTGTTTTCCTGAGGACTCTATCCGCAAAAGCACCTTTTTTCACTTTCGGCGCTGTCTGGAGCAAAAAAGACAAACGTCCAGCTTTTGCTGCCACAGCAAAGGTGCCAGCGGGGAAAAGTGATGCTGGTTCTCACTGCCTCCTGGAACCCCTTCAAATGCACCAGACAATTTGGCCCTCTCTGCTTTCCTGAGGACTCTATCCTCAAAAGCACCTTTTTTCACTTTCGGCGCTCTCTGGAGCAAAAAAGACAAACGTCCAGCTTTTGCTGCCACAGCAAAGGTGCCAGCGGGGAAAAGTGATGCTGGTTCTCACTGCCTCCTGGAACCCCTTCAAATGCACCAGACAATTTGGCCCTCTCTGCTTTCCTGAGGACTCTATCCGCAAAAGCACCTTTTTTCACTTTCGGCGCTCTCTGGAGCAAAAAAGACAAACGTCCAGCTTTTGCTGCCACAGCAAAGGTGCCAGCGGGGAAAAGTGATGCTGGTTCTCACTGCCTCCTGGAACCCCTTCAAATGCACCAGACAATTTGGCCCTCTCTGCTTTCCTGAGGACTCTATCCGCAAAAGCACCTTTTTTCACTTTCGGCGCTCTCTGGAGCAAAAAAGACAAACGTCCAGCTTTTGCTGCCACAGCAAAGGTGCCAGCGGGGAAAAGTGATGCTGGTTCTCACTGCCTCCTGGAACCCCTTCAAATGCCCCAGACAATTTGGCCCTCTCTGTTTTCCTGAGGACTCTATCCGCAAAAGCACCTTTTTTCACTTTCGGCGCTCTCTGGAGCAAAAAAGACAAACGTCCAGCTTTTGCTGCCACAGCAAAAGTGCCAGCAGGGAAAAGTGATGCTGGTTCTCACTGCCTCCTGGAACCCCTTCAAATGCCCCAGACAATTTGGCCCTCTCTGTTTTCCTGAGGACTCTATCCGCAAAAGCACCTTTTTTCACTTTCGGCGCTGTCTGGAGCAAAAAAGACAAACGTCCAGCTTTTGCTGCCACAGCAAAGGTGCCAGCGGGGAAAAGTGATGCTGGTTCTCACTGCCTCCTGGAACCCCTTCAAATGCACCAGACAATTTGGCCCTCTCTGCTTTCCTGAGGACTCTATCCGCAAAAGCACCTTTTTTTCTATTTTGGCGCTCTCTGGAGCAAAAAAGACAAACGTCCAGCTTTTCCTGCCACAGCAAAGGTGCCACCGGGGAAAAGTGATGCTGGTTCTCACTGCCTCCTGGAACCCCTTCAAATGCACCAGACAATTTGGCCCTCTCTGCTTTCCTGAGGACTCTATCCGCAAAAGCACCTTTTTTCACTTTCGGCGCTCTCTGGAGCAAAAAAGACAAACGTCCAGCTTTTGCTGCCACAGCAAAAGTGCCAGCAGGGAAAAGTGATGCTGGTTCTCACTGCCTCCTGGAACCCCTTCAAATGCACCAGACAATTTGGCCCTCTCTGTTTTCCTGAGGACTCTATCCGCAAAAGCACCTTTTTTCACTTTCGGCGCTCTCTGGAGCAAAAAAGACAAACGTCCAGCTTTTGCTGCCACAGCAAAGGTGCCAGCGGGGAAAAGTGATGCTGGTTCTCACTGCCTCCTGGAACCCCTTCAAATGCACCAGACAATTTGGCCCTCTCTGCTTTCCTGAGGACTCTATCCTCAAAAGCACCTTTTTTCACTTTCGGCGCTCTCTGGAGCAAAAAAGACAAACGTCCAGCTTTTGCTGCCACAGCAAAGGTGCCAGCGGGGAAAAGTGATGCTGGTTCTCACTGCCTCCTGGAACCCCTTCAAATGCACCAGACAATTTGGCCCTCTCTGCTTTCCTGAGGACTCTATCCGCAAAAGCACCTTTTTTCACTTTCGGCGCTCTCTGGAGCAAAAAAGACAAACGTCCAGCTTTTGCTGCCACAGCAAAAGTGCCAGCAGGGAAAAGTGATGCTGGTTCTCACTGCCTCCTGGAACCCCTTCAAATGCCCCAGACAATTTGGCCCTCTCTGTTTTCCTGAGGACTCTATCCGCAAAAGCACCTTTTTTCACTTTCGGCGCTGTCTGGAGCAAAAAAGACAAACGTCCAGCTTTTGCTGCCACAGCAAAGGTGCCAGCGGGGAAAAGTGATGCTGGTTCTCACTGCCTCCTGGAACCCCTTCAAATGCCCCAGACAATTTGGCCCTCTCTGCTTTCCTGAGGACTCTATCCGCAAAAGCACCTTTTTTTCTATTTTGGCGCTCTCTGGAGCAAAAAAGACAAACGTCCAGCTTTTCCTGCCACAGCAAAGGTGCCACCGGGGAAAAGTGATGCTGGTTCTCACTGCCTCCTGGAACCCCTTCAAATGCACCAGACAATTTGGCCCTCTCTGCTTTCCTGAGGACTCTATCCGCAAAAGCACCTTTTTTCACTTTCGGCGCTCTCTGGAGCAAAAAAGACAAACGTCCAGCTTTTGCTGCCACAGCAAAAGTGCCAGCAGGGAAAAGTGATGCTGGTTCTCACTGCCTCCTGGAACCCCTTCAAATGCACCAGACAATTTGGCCCTCTCTGTTTTCCTGAGGACTCTATCCGCAAAAGCACCTTTTTTCACTTTCGGCGCTCTCTGGAGCAAAAAAGACAAACGTCCAGCTTTTGCTGCCACAGCAAAGGTGCCAGCGGGGAAAAGTGATGCTGGTTCTCACTGCCTCCTGGAACCCCTTCAAATGCACCAGACAATTTGGCCCTCTCTGCTTTCCTGAGGACTCTATCCTCAAAAGCACCTTTTTTCACTTTCGGCGCTCTCTGGAGCAAAAAAGACAAACGTCCAGCTTTTGCTGCCACAGCAAAGGTGCCAGCGGGGAAAAGTGATGCTGGTCCTCACTGCCTCCTGGAACCCCTTCAAATGCACCAGACAATTTGGCCCTCTCTGCTTTCCTGAGGACTCTATCCTCAAAAGCACCTTTTTTCAATTTTGGCGCTCTCTGGAGCAAAAAAGACAAACGTCCAGCTTTTCCTGCCACAGCAAAGGTGCCAGCGGGGAAAAGTGATGCTGGTTCTCACTGCCTCCTGGAACCCCTTCAAATGCCCCAGACAATTTGGCCCTCTCTGCTTTCCTGAGGACTCTATCCGCAAAAGCACCTTTTTTCACTTTCGGCGCTCTCTGGAGCAAAAAAGACAAACGTCCAGCTTTTGCTGCCACAGCAAAGGTGCCAGCGGGGAAAAGTGATGCTGGTTCTCACTGCCTCCTGGAACCCCTTCAAATGCACCAGACAATTTGGCCCTCTCTGCTTTCCTGAGGACTCTATCCGCAAAAGCACCTTTTTTCACTTTCGGCGCTCTCTGGAGCAAAAAAGACAAACGTCCAGCTTTTGCTGCCACAGCAAAAGTGCCAGCAGGGAAAAGTGATGCTGGTTCTCACTGCCTCCTGGAACCCCTTCAAATGCCCCAGACAATTTGGCCCTCTCTGTTTTCCTGAGGACTCTATCCGCAAAAGCACCTTTTTTCACTTTCGGCGCTCTGTGGAGCAAAAAAGACAAACGTCCAGCTTTTGCTGCCACAGCAAAGGTGCCAGCGGGGAAAAGTGATGCTGGTTCTCACTGCCTCCTGGAACCCCTTCAAATGCACCAGACAATTTGGCCCTCTCTGCTTTCCTGAGGACTCTATCCTCAAAAGCACCTTTTTTCACTTTCGGCGCTCTCTGGAGCAAAAAAGACAAACGTCCAGCTTTTGCTGCCACAGCAAAGGTGCCAGCGGGGAAAAGTGATGCTGGTTCTCACTGCCTCCTGGAACCCCTTCAAATGCCCCAGACAATTTGGCCCTCTCTGCTTTCCTGAGGACTCTATCCGCAAAAGCACCTTTTTTCACTTTCGGCGCTCTCTGGAGCAAAAAAGACAAACGTCCAGCTTTTGCTGCCACAGCAAAAGTGCCAGCAGGGAAAAGTGATGCTGGTTCTCACTGCCTCCTGGAACCCCTTCAAATGCACCAGACAATTTGGCCCTCTCTGTTTTCCTGAGGACTCTATCCGCAAAAGCACCTTTTTTCACTTTCGGCGCTCTCTGGAGCAAAAAAGACAAACGTCCAGCTTTTGCTGCCACAGCAAAGGTGCCAGCGGGGAAAAGTGATGCTGGTTCTCACTGCCTCCTGGAACCCCTTCAAATGCACCAGACAATTTGGCCCTCTCTGCTTTCCTGAGGACTCTATCCTCAAAAGCACCTTTTTTCACTTTCGGCGCTCTCTGGAGCAAAAAAGACAAACGTCCAGCTTTTGCTGCCACAGCAAAGGTGCCAGCGGGGAAAAGTGATGCTGGTCCTCACTGCCTCCTGGAACCCCTTCAAATGCACCAGACAATTTGGCCCTCTCTGCTTTCCTGAGGACTCTATCCTCAAAAGCACCTTTTTTCAATTTTGGCGCTCTCTGGAGCAAAAAAGACAAACGTCCAGCTTTTCCTGCCACAGCAAAGGTGCCAGCGGGGAAAAGTGATGCTGGTTCTCACTGCCTCCTGGAACCCCTTCAAATGCCCCAGACAATTTGGCCCTCTCTGCTTTCCTGAGGACTCTATCCGCAAAAGCACCTTTTTTCACTTTCGGCGCTCTCTGGAGCAAAAAAGACAAACGTCCAGCTTTTGCTGCCACAGCAAAGGTGCCAGCGGGGAAAAGTGATGCTGGTTCTCACTGCCTCCTGGAACCCCTTCAAATGCACCAGACAATTTGGCCCTCTCTGCTTTCCTGAGGACTCTATCCGCAAAAGCACCTTTTTTCACTTTCGGCGCTCTCTGGAGCAAAAAAGACAAACGTCCAGCTTTTGCTGCCACAGCAAAAGTGCCAGCAGGGAAAAGTGATGCTGGTTCTCACTGCCTCCTGGAACCCCTTCAAATGCCCCAGACAATTTGGCCCTCTCTGTTTTCCTGAGGACTCTATCCGCAAAAGCACCTTTTTTCACTTTCGGCGCTCTGTGGAGCAAAAAAGACAAACGTCCAGCTTTTGCTGCCACAGCAAAGGTGCCAGCGGGGAAAAGTGATGCTGGTTCTCACTGCCTCCTGGAACCCCTTCAAATGCACCAGACAATTTGGCCCTCTCTGCTTTCCTGAGGACTCTATCCTCAAAAGCACCTTTTTTCACTTTCGGCGCTCTCTGGAGCAAAAAAGACAAACGTCCAGCTTTTGCTGCCACAGCAAAGGTGCCAGCGGGGAAAAGTGATGCTGGTTCTCACTGCCTCCTGGAACCCCTTCAAATGCCCCAGACAATTTGGCCCTCTCTGCTTTCCTGAGGACTCTATCCGCAAAAGCACCTTTTTTCACTTTCGGCGCTCTCTGGAGCAAAAAAGACAAACGTCCAGCTTTTGCTGCCACAGCAAAGGTGCCAGCGGGGAAAAGTGATGCTGGTTCTCACTGCCTCCTGGAACCCCTTCAAATGCACCAGACAATTTGGCCCTCTCTGCTTTCCTGAGGATTCTATCCGCAAAAGCACCTTTTTTCACTTTCGGCGCTCTCTGGAGCAAAAAAGACAAACGTCCAGCTTTTGCTGCCACAGCAAAGGTGCCAGCGGGGAAAAGTGATGCTGGTTCTCACTGCCTCCTGGAACCCCTTCAAATGCCCCAGACAATTTGGCCCTCTCTGCTTTCCTGAGGACTCTATCCGCAAAAGCACCTTTTTTCACTTTCGGCGCTCTCTGGAGCAAAAAAGACAAACGTCCAGCTTTTGCTGCCACAGCAAAGGTGCCAGCGGGGAAAAGTGATGCTAGTTCTCACTGCCTCCTGGAACCCCTTCAAATGCACCAGACAATTTGGCCCTCTCTGCTTTCCTGAGGACTCTATCCTCAAAAGCACCTTTTTTCAATTTTGGCGCTCTCTGGAGCAAAAAAGACAAACGTCCAGCTTTTCCTGCCACAGCAAAGGTGCCAGCGGGGAAAAGTGATGCTGGTTCTCACTGCCTCCTGGAACCCCTTCAAATGCCCCAGACAATTTGGCCCTCTCTGCTTTCCTGAGGACTCTATCCGCAAAAGCACCTTTTTTCACTTTCGGCGCTCTCTGGAGCAAAAAAGACAAACGTCCAGCTTTTGCTGCCACAGCAAAGGTGCCAGCGGGGAAAAGTGATGCTGGTTCTCACTGCCTCCTGGAACCCCTTCAAATGCACCAGACAATTTGGCCCTCTCTGCTTTCCTGAGGACTCTATCCGCAAAAGCACCTTTTTTCACTTTCGGCGCTCTCTGGAGCAAAAAAGACAAACGTCCAGCTTTTGCTGCCACAGCAAAAGTGCCAGCAGGGAAAAGTGATGCTGGTTCTCACTGCCTCCTGGAACCCCTTCAAATGCCCCAGACAATTTGGCCCTCTCTGTTTTCCTGAGGACTCTATCCGCAAAAGCACCTTTTTTCACTTTCGGCGCTGTCTGGAGCAAAAAAGACAAACGTCCAGCTTTTGCTGCCACAGCAAAGGTGCCAGCGGGGAAAAGTGATGCTGGTTCTCACTGCCTCCTGGAACCCCTTCAAATGCACCAGACAATTTGGCCCTCTCTGCTTTCCTGAGGACTCTATCCGCAAAAGCACCTTTTTTTCTATTTTGGCGCTCTCTGGAGCAAAAAAGACAAACGTCCAGCTTTTCCTGCCACAGCAAAGGTGCCACCGGGGAAAAGTGATGCTGGTTCTCACTGCCTCCTGGAACCCCTTCAAATGCACCAGACAATTTGGCCCTCTCTGCTTTCCTGAGGACTCTATCCGCAAAAGCACCTTTTTTCACTTTCGGCGCTCTCTGGAGCAAAAAAGACAAACGTCCAGCTTTTGCTGCCACAGCAAAAGTGCCAGCAGGGAAAAGTGATGCTGGTTCTCACTGCCTCCTGGAACCCCTTCAAATGCACCAGACAATTTGGCCCTCTCTGTTTTCCTGAGGACTCTATCCGCAAAAGCACCTTTTTTCACTTTCGGCGCTCTCTGGAGCAAAAAAGACAAACGTCCAGCTTTTGCTGCCACAGCAAAGGTGCCAGCGAGGAAAAGTGATGCTGGTTCTCACTGCCTCCTGGAACCCCTTCAAATGCACCAGACAATTTGGCCCTCTCTGCTTTCCTGAGGACTCTATCCTCAAAAGCACCTTTTTTCACTTTCGGCGCTCTCTGGAGCAAAAAAGACAAACGTCCAGCTTTTGCTGCCACAGCAAAGGTGCCAGCGGGGAAAAGTGATGCTGGTTCTCACTGCCTCCTGGAACCCCTTCAAATGCACCAGACAATTTGGCCCTCTCTGCTTTCCTGAGGACTCTATCCTCAAAAGCACCTTTTTTCAATTTTGGCGCTGTCTGGAGCAAAAAAGACAAACGTCCAGCTTTTGCTGCCACAGCAAAGGTGCCAGCGGGGAAAAGTGATGCTGGTTCTCACTGCCTCCTGGAACCCCTTCAAATGCCCCAGACAATTTGGCCCTCTCTGCTTTCCTGAGGACTCTATCCTCAAAAGCACCTTTTTTCACTTTCGGCGCTCTCTGGAGCAAAAAAGACAAACGTCCAGCTTTTGCTGCCACAGCAAAGGTGCCAGCGGGGAAAAGTGATGCTGGTTCTCACTGCCTCCTGGAACCCCTTCAAATGCACCAGACAATTTGGCCCTCTCTGCTTTCCTGAGGACTCTATCCGCAAAAGCACCTTTTTTCACTTTCGGCGCTCTCTGGAGCAAAAAAGACAAACGTCCAGCTTTTGCTGCCACAGCAAAAGTGCCAGCAGGGAAAAGTGATGCTGGTTCTCACTGCCTCCTGGAACCCCTTCAAATGCCCCAGACAATTTGGCCCTCTCTGTTTTCCTGAGGACTCTATCCGCAAAAGCACCTTTTTTCACTTTCGGCGCTCTGTGGAGCAAAAAAGACAAACGTCCAGCTTTTGCTGCCACAGCAAAGGTGCCAGCGGGGAAAAGTGATGCTGGTTCTCACTGCCTCCTGGAACCCCTTCAAATGCACCAGACAATTTGGCCCTCTCTGCTTTCCTGAGGACTCTATCCTCAAAAGCACCTTTTTTCACTTTCGGCGCTCTCTGGAGCAAAAAAGACAAACGTCCAGCTTTTGCTGCCACAGCAAAGGTGCCAGCGGGGAAAAGTGATGCTGGTTCTCACTGCCTCCTGGAACCCCTTCAAATGCCCCAGACAATTTGGCCCTCTCTGTTTTCCTGAGGACTCTATCCGCAAAAGCACCTTTTTTAAATTTCGGCGCTGTCTGGAGCAAAAAAGACAAACGTCCAGCTTTTGCTGCCACAGCAAAGGTGCCAGCGGGGAAAAGTGATGCTGGTTCTCACTGCCTCCTGGAACCCCTTCAAATGCCCCAGACAATTTGGCCCTCTCTGCTTTCCTGAGGACTCTATCCGCAAAAGCAC
The DNA here is from genome assembly GCF_965231255.1 of Vanellus vanellus. Lineage (NCBI taxonomy): Eukaryota > Metazoa > Chordata > Aves > Charadriiformes > Charadriidae > Vanellus > Vanellus vanellus. The sequence continues at coordinate 42,668 of NW_028127593.1, forward strand.
CTTTTTTCACTTTCGGCGCTCTCTGGAGCAAAAAAGACAAACGTCCAGCTTTTGCTGCCACAGCAAAAGTGCCAGCAGGGAAAAGTGATGCTGGTTCTCACTGCCTCCTGGAACCCCTTCAAATGCACCAGACAATTTGGCCCTCTCTGCTTTCCTGAGGACTCTATCCGCAAAAGCACCTTTTTTCACTTTCGGCGCTCTGTGGAGCAAAAAAGACAAACGTCCAGCTTTTGCTGCCACAGCAAAGGTGCCAGCGGGGAAAAGTGATGCTGGTTCTCACTGCCTCCTGGAACCCCTTCAAATGCACCAGACAATTTGGCCCTCTCTGCTTTCCTGAGGACTCTATCCTCAAAAGCACCTTTTTTCAATTTTGGCGCTCTCTGGAGCAAAAAAGACAAACGTCCAGCTTTTGCTGCCACAGCAAAGGTGCCAGCGGGGAAAAGTGATGCTGGTTCTCACTGCCTCCTGGAACCCCTTCAAATGCACCAGACAATTTGGCCCTCTCTGCTTTCCTGAGGACTCTATCCTCAAAAGCACCTTTTTTTCTATTTTGGCGCTCTCTGGAGCAAAAAAGACAAACGTCCAGCTTTTGCTGCCACAGCAAAGGTGCCACCGGGGAAAAGTGATGCTGGTTCTCACTGCCTCCTGGAACCCCTTCAAATGCCCCAGACAATTTGGCCCGCTCTGCTTTCCTGAGGATTCTATCCTCAAAAGCACCTTTTTTCACTTTCGGCGCTCTCTGGAGCAAAAAAGACAAACGTCCAGCTTTTGCTGCCACAGCAAAGGTGCCAGCGGGGAAAAGTGATGCTGGTTCTCACTGCCTCCTGGAACCCCTTCAAATGCACCAGACAATTTGGCCCTCTCTGCTTTCCTGAGGACTCTATCCGCAAAAGCACCTTTTTTCACTTTCGGCGCTCTCTGGAGCAAAAAAGACAAACGTCCAGCTTTTGCTGCCACAGCAAAAGTGCCAGCGGGGAAAAGTGATGCTGGTTCTCACTGCCTCCTGGAACCCCTTCAAATGCACCAGACAATTTGGCCCTCTCTGCTTTCCTGAGGACTCTATCCGCAAAAGCACCTTTTTTTCTATTTTGGCGCTCTCTGGAGCAAAAAAGACAAACGTCCAGCTTTTGCTGCCACAGCAAAGGTGCCACCGGGGAAAAGTGATGCTGGTTCTCACTGCCTCCTGGAACCCCTTCAAATGCACCAGACAATTTGGCCCTCTCTGCTTTCCTGAGGACTCTATCCGCAAAAGCACCTTTTTTCACTTTCGGCGCTCTCTGGAGCAAAAAAGACAAACGTCCAGCTTTTGCTGCCACAGCAAAAGTGCCAGCAGGGAAAAGTGATGCTGGTTCTCACTGCCTCCTGGAATCCCTTCAAATGCACCAGACAATTTGGCCCTCTCTGTTTTCCTGAGGACTCTATCCGCAAAAGCACCTTTTTTCACTTTCGGCGCTCTCTGGAGCAAAAAAGACAAACGTCCAGCTTTTGCTGCCACAGCAAAGGTGCCAGCGGGGAAAAGTGATGCTGGTTCTCACTGCCTCCTGGAACCCCTTCAAATGCACCAGACAATTTGGCCCTCTCTGCTTTCCTGAGGACTCTATCCTCAAAAGCACCTTTTTTCACTTTCGGCGCTCTCTGGAGCAAAAAAGACAAACGTCCAGCTTTTGCTGCCACAGCAAAGGTGCCAGCGGGGAAAAGTGATGCTGGTTCTCACTGCCTCCTGGAACCCCTTCAAATGCACCAGACAATTTGGCCCTCTCTGCTTTCCTGAGGACTCTATCCTCAAAAGCACCTTTTTTCAATTTTGGCGCTCTCTGGAGCAAAAAAGACAAACGTCCAGCTTTTCCTGCCACAGCAAAGGTGCCAGCGGGGAAAAGTGATGCTGGTTCTCACTGCCTCCTGGAACCCCTTCAAATGCCCCAGACAATTTGGCCCTCTCTGCTTTCCTGAGGACTCTATCCGCAAAAGCACCTTTTTTCACTTTCGGCGCTCTCTGGAGCAAAAAAGACAAACGTCCAGCTTTTGCTGCCACAGCAAAGGTGCCAGCGGGGAAAAGTGATGCTGGTTCTCACTGCCTCCTGGAACCCCTTCAAATGCACCAGACAATTTGGCCCTCTCTGCTTTCCTGAGGACTCTATCCGCAAAAGCACCTTTTTTCACTTTCGGCGCTCTCTGGAGCAAAAAAGACAAACGTCCAGCTTTTGCTGCCACAGCAAAAGTGCCAGCAGGGAAAAGTGATGCTGGTTCTCACTGCCTCCTGGAACCCCTTCAAATGCCCCAGACAATTTGGCCCTCTCTCTTTTCCTGAGGACTCTATCCGCAAAAGCACCTTTTTTCACTTTCGGCGCTCTGTGGAGCAAAAAAGACAAACGTCCAGCTTTTGCTGCCACAGCAAAGGTGCCAGCGGGGAAAAGTGATGCTGGTTCTCACTGCCTCCTGGAACCCCTTCAAATGCACCAGACAATTTGGCCCTCTCTGCTTTCCTGAGGACTCTATCCTCAAAAGCACCTTTTTTCACTTTCGGCGCTCTCTGGAGCAAAAAAGACAAACGTCCAGCTTTTGCTGCCACAGCAAAGGTGCCAGCGGGGAAAAGTGATGCTGGTTCTCACTGCCTCCTGGAACCCCTTCAAATGCCCCAGACAATTTGGCCCTCTCTGCTTTCCTGAGGACTCTATCCGCAAAAGCACCTTTTTTCACTTTCGGCGCTCTCTGGAGCAAAAAAGACAAACGTCCAGCTTTTGCTGCCACAGCAAAGGTGCCAGCGGGGAAAAGTGATGCTGGTTCTCACTGCCTCCTGGAACCCCTTCAAATGCACCAGACAATTTGGCCCTCTCTGCTTTCCTGAGGATTCTATCCTCAAAAGCACCTTTTTTCACTTTCGGCGCTCTCTGGAGCAAAAAAGACAAACGTCCAGCTTTTGCTGCCACAGCAAAGGTGCCAGCGGGGAAAAGTGATGCTGGTTCTCACTGCCTCCTGGAACCCCTTCAAATGCCCCAGACAATTTGGCCCTCTCTGCTTTCCTGAGGACTCTATCCGCAAAAGCACCTTTTTTCACTTTCGGCGCTCTCTGGAGCAAAAAAGACAAACGTCCAGCTTTTGCTGCCACAGCAAAAGTGCCAGCAGGGAAAAGTGATGCTGGTTCTCACTGCCTCCTGGAACCCCTTCAAATGCACCAGACAATTTGGCCCTCTCTGCTTTCCTGAGGACTCTATCCGCAAAAGCACCTTTTTTCACTTTCGGCGCTCTGTGGAGCAAAAAAGACAAACGTCCAGCTTTTGCTGTCACAGCAAAGGTGCCAGCGGGGAAAAGTGATGCTAGTTCTCACTGCCTCCTGGAACCCCTTCAAATGCACCAGACAATTTGGCCCTCTCTGCTTTCCTGAGGACTCTATCCTCAAAAGCACCTTTTTTCAATTTTGGCGCTCTCTGGAGCAAAAAAGACAAACGTCCAGCTTTTCCTGCCACAGCAAAGGTGCCAGCGGGGAAAAGTGATGCTGGTTCTCACTGCCTCCTGGAACCCCTTCAAATGCCCCAGACAATTTGGCCCTCTCTGCTTTCCTGAGGACTCTATCCGCAAAAGCACCTTTTTTCACTTTCGGCGCTCTCTGGAGCAAAAAAGACAAACGTCCAGCTTTTGCTGCCACAGCAAAGGTGCCAGCGGGGAAAAGTGATGCTGGTTCTCACTGCCTCCTGGAACCCCTTCAAATGCACCAGACAATTTGGCCCTCTCTGCTTTCCTGAGGACTCTATCCGCAAAAGCACCTTTTTTCACTTTCGGCGCTCTCTGGAGCAAAAAAGACAAACGTCCAGCTTTTGCTGCCACAGCAAAAGTGCCAGCAGGGAAAAGTGATGCTGGTTCTCACTGCCTCCTGGAACCCCTTCAAATGCCCCAGACAATTTGGCCCTCTCTGTTTTCCTGAGGACTCTATCCGCAAAAGCACCTTTTTTCACTTTCGGCGCTGTCTGGAGCAAAAAAGACAAACGTCCAGCTTTTGCTGCCACAGCAAAGGTGCCAGCGGGGAAAAGTGATGCTGGTTCTCACTGCCTCCTGGAACCCCTTCAAATGCACCAGACAATTTGGCCCTCTCTGCTTTCCTGAGGACTCTATCCGCAAAAGCACCTTTTTTTCTATTTTGGCGCTCTCTGGAGCAAAAAAGACAAACGTCCAGCTTTTCCTGCCACAGCAAAGGTGCCACCGGGGAAAAGTGATGCTGGTTCTCACTGCCTCCTGGAACCCCTTCAAATGCACCAGACAATTTGGCCCTCTCTGCTTTCCTGAGGACTCTATCCGCAAAAGCACCTTTTTTCACTTTCGGCGCTCTCTGGAGCAAAAAAGACAAACGTCCAGCTTTTGCTGCCACAGCAAAAGTGCCAGCAGGGAAAAGTGATGCTGGTTCTCACTGCCTCCTGGAACCCCTTCAAATGCACCAGACAATTTGGCCCTCTCTGTTTTCCTGAGGACTCTATCCGCAAAAGCACCTTTTTTCACTTTCGGCGCTCTCTGGAGCAAAAAAGACAAACGTCCAGCTTTTGCTGCCACAGCAAAGGTGCCAGCGGGGAAAAGTGATGCTGGTTCTCACTGCCTCCTGGAACCCCTTCAAATGCACCAGACAATTTGGCCCTCTCTGCTTTCCTGAGGACTCTATCCTCAAAAGCACCTTTTTTCACTTTCGGCGCTCTCTGGAGCAAAAAAGACAAACGTCCAGCTTTTGCTGCCACAGCAAAGGTGCCAGCGGGGAAAAGTGATGCTGGTTCTCACTGCCTCCTGGAACCCCTTCAAATGCACCAGACAATTTGGCCCTCTCTGCTTTCCTGAGGACTCTATCCGCAAAAGCACCTTTTTTCACTTTCGGCGCTCTCTGGAGCAAAAAAGACAAACGTCCAGCTTTTGCTGCCACAGCAAAAGTGCCAGCAGGGAAAAGTGATGCTGGTTCTCACTGCCTCCTGGAACCCCTTCAAATGCCCCAGACAATTTGGCCCTCTCTGTTTTCCTGAGGACTCTATCCGCAAAAGCACCTTTTTTCACTTTCGGCGCTGTCTGGAGCAAAAAAGACAAACGTCCAGCTTTTGCTGCCACAGCAAAGGTGCCAGCGGGGAAAAGTGATGCTGGTTCTCACTGCCTCCTGGAACCCCTTCAAATGCACCAGACAATTTGGCCCTCTCTGCTTTCCTGAGGACTCTATCCGCAAAAGCACCTTTTTTTCTATTTTGGCGCTCTCTGGAGCAAAAAAGACAAACGTCCAGCTTTTCCTGCCACAGCAAAGGTGCCAGCGGGGAAAAGTGATGCTGGTTCTCACTGCCTCCTGGAACCCCTTCAAATGCACCAGACAATTTGGCCCTCTCTGCTTTCCTGAGGACTCTATCCGCAAAAGCACCTTTTTTCACTTTCGGCGCTCTCTGGAGCAAAAAAGACAAACGTCCAGCTTTTGCTGCCACAGCAAAAGTGCCAGCAGGGAAAAGTGATGCTGGTTCTCACTGCCTCCTGGAACCCCTTCAAATGCACCAGACAATTTGGCCCTCTCTGTTTTCCTGAGGACTCTATCCGCAAAAGCACCTTTTTTCACTTTCGGCGCTCTCTGGAGCAAAAAAGACAAACGTCCAGCTTTTGCTGCCACAGCAAAGGTGCCAGCGGGGAAAAGTGATGCTGGTTCTCACTGCCTCCTGGAACCCCTTCAAATGCACCAGACAATTTGGCCCTCTCTGCTTTCCTGAGGACTCTATCCTCAAAAGCACCTTTTTTCACTTTCGGCGCTGTCTGGAGCAAAAAAGACAAACGTCCAGCTTTTGCTGCCACAGCAAAGGTGCCAGCGGGGAAAAGTGATGCTGGTTCTCACTGCCTCCTGGAACCCCTTCAAATGCACCAGACAATTTGGCCCTCTCTGCTTTCCTGAGGACTCTATCCTCAAAAGCACCTTTTTTCAATTTTGGCGCTCTCTGGAGCAAAAAAGACAAACGTCCAGCTTTTCCTGCCACAGCAAAGGTGCCAGCGGGGAAAAGTGATGCTGGTTCTCACTGCCTCCTGGAACCCCTTCAAATGCCCCAGACAATTTGGCCCTCTCTGCTTTCCTGAGGACTCTATCCGCAAAAGCACCTTTTTTCACTTTCGGCGCTCTCTGGAGCAAAAAAGACAAACGTCCAGCTTTTGCTGCCACAGCAAAGGTGCCAGCGGGGAAAAGTGATGCTGCTTCTCACTGCCTCCTGGAACCCCTTCAAATGCACCAGACAATTTGGCCCTCTCTGCTTTCCTGAGGACTCTATCCGCAAAAGCACCTTTTTTCACTTTCGGCGCTCTCTGGAGCAAAAAAGACAAACGTCCAGCTTTTGCTGCCACAGCAAAAGTGCCAGCAGGGAAAAGTGATGCTGGTTCTCACTGCCTCCTGGAACCCCTTCAAATGCCCCAGACAATTTGGCCCTCTCTGTTTTCCTGAGGACTCTATCCGCAAAAGCACCTTTTTTCACTTTCGGCGCTCTGTGGAGCAAAAAAGACAAACGTCCAGCTTTTGCTGCCACAGCAAAGGTGCCAGCGGGGAAAAGTGATGCTGGTTCTCACTGCCTCCTGGAACCCCTTCAAATGCACCAGACAATTTGGCCCTCTCTGCTTTCCTGAGGACTCTATCCTCAAAAGCACCTTTTTTCACTTTCGGCGCTCTCTGGAGCAAAAAAGACAAACGTCCAGCTTTTGCTGCCACAGCAAAGGTGCCAGCGGGGAAAAGTGATGCTGGTTCTCACTGCCTCCTGGAACCCCTTCAAATGCCCCAGACAATTTGGCCCTCTCTGCTTTCCTGAGGACTCTATCCGCAAAAGCACCTTTTTTCACTTTCGGCGCTCTCTGGAGCAAAAAAGACAAACGTCCAGCTTTTGCTGCCACAGCAAAGGTGCCAGCGGGGAAAAGTGATGCTGGTTCTCACTGCCTCCTGGAACCCCTTCAAATGCACCAGACAATTTGGCCCTCTCTGCTTTCCTGAGGATTCTATCCTCAAAAGCACCTTTTTTCACTTTCGGCGCTCTCTGGAGCAAAAAAGACAAACGTCCAGCTTTTGCTGCCACAGCAAAGGTGCCAGCGGGGAAAGTGATGCTGGTTCTCACTGCCTCCTGGAACCCCTTCAAATGCCCCAGACAATTTGGCCCTCTCTGCTTTCCTGAGGACTCTATCCGCAAAAGCACCTTTTTTCACTTTCGGCGCTCTCTGGAGCAAAAAAGACAAACGTCCAGCTTTTGCTGCCACAGCAAAAGTGCCAGCAGGGAAAGTGATGCTGGTTCTCACTGCCTCCTGGAACCCCTTCAAATGCACCAGACAATTTGGCCCTCTCTGCTTTCCTGAGGACTCTATCCGCAAAAGCACCTTTTTTCACTTTCGGCGCTCTGTGGAGCAAAAAAGACAAACGTCCAGCTTTTGCTGTCACAGCAAAGGTGCCAGCGGGGAAAAGTGATGCTAGTTCTCACTGCCTCCTGGAACCCCTTCAAATGCACCAGACAATTTGGCCCTCTCTGCTTTCCTGAGGACTCTATCCTCAAAAGCACCTTTTTTCAATTTTGGCGCTCTCTGGAGCAAAAAAGACAAACGTCCAGCTTTTGCTGCCACAGCAAAGGTGCCAGCGGGAAAAGTGATGCTGGTTCTCACTGCCTCCTGGAACCCCTTCAAATGCACCAGACAATTTGGCCCTCTCTGCTTTCCTGAGGACTCTATCCGCAAAAGCACCTTTTTTCACTTTCGGCGCTCTCTGGAGCAAAAAAGACAAACGTCCAGCTTTTGCTGCCACAGCAAAAGTGCCAGCAGGGAAAAGTGATGCTGGTTCTCACTGCCTCCTGGAACCCCTTCAAATGCACCAGACAATTTGGCCCTCTCTGCTTTCCTGAGGACTCTATCCGCAAAAGCACCTTTTTTCACTTTCGGCGCTCTCTGGAGCAAAAAAGACAAACGTCCAGCTTTTGCTGCCACAGCAAAAGTGCCAGCAGGGAAAAGTGATGCTGGTTCTCACTGCCTCCTGGAACCCCTTCAAATGCACCAGACAATTTGGCCCTCTCTGCTTTCCTGAGGACTCTATCCGCAAAAGCACCTTTTTTCACTTTCGGCGCTCTGTGGAGCAAAAAAGACAAACGTCCAGCTTTTGCTGTCACAGCAAAGGTGCCAGCGGGGAAAAGTGATGCTAGTTCTCACTGCCTCCTGGAACCCCTTCAAATGCACCAGACAATTTGGCCCTCTCTGCTTTCCTGAGGACTCTATCCTCAAAAGCACCTTTTTTCAATTTTGGCGCTCTCTGGAGCAAAAAAGACAAACGTCCAGCTTTTGCTGCCACAGCAAAGGTGCCAGCGGGGAAAAGTGATGCTGGTTCTCACTGCCTCCTGGAACCCCTTCAAATGCCCCAGACAATTTGGCCCTCTCTGCTTTCCTGAGGACTCTATCCTCAAAAGCACCTTTTTTCACTTTCGGCGCTCTCTGGAGCAAAAAAGACAAACGTCCAGCTTTTGCTGCCACAGCAAAGGTGCCAGCGGGGAAAAGTGATGCTGGTTCTCACTGCCTCCTGGAACCCCTTCAAATGCACCAGACAATTTGGCCCTCTCTGCTTTCCTGAGGACTCTATCCGCAAAAGCACCTTTTTTCACTTTCGGCGCTCTCTGGAGCAAAAAAGACAAACGTCCAGCTTTTGCTGCCACAGCAAAAGTGCCAGCAGGGAAAAGTGATGCTGGTTCTCACTGCCTCCTGGAACCCCTTCAAATGCCCCAGACAATTTGGCCCTCTCTGTTTTCCTGAGGACTCTATCCGCAAAAGCACCTTTTTTCACTTTCGGCGCTGTCTGGAGCAAAAAAGACAAACGTCCAGCTTTTGCTGCCACAGCAAAGGTGCCAGCGGGGAAAAGTGATGCTGGTTCTCACTGCCTCCTGGAACCCCTTCAAATGCACCAGACAATTTGGCCCTCTCTGCTTTCCTGAGGACTCTATCCGCAAAAGCACCTTTTTTTCTATTTTGGCGCTCTCTGGAGCAAAAAAGACAAACGTCCAGCTTTTCCTGCCACAGCAAAGGTGCCACCGGGGAAAAGTGATGCTGGTTCTCACTGCCTCCTGGAACCCCTTCAAATGCACCAGACAATTTGGCCCTCTCTGCTTTCCTGAGGACTCTATCCGCAAAAGCACCGTTTTTCACTTTCGGCGCTCTCTGGAGCAAAAAAGACAAACGTCCAGCTTTTGCTGCCACAGCAAAAGTGCCAGCAGGGAAAAGTGATGCTGGTTCTCACTGCCTCCTGGAACCCCTTCAAATGCACCAGACAATTTGGGCCCTCTCTGTTTTCCTGAGGACTCTATCCGCAAAAGCACCTTTTTTCACTTTCGGCGCTCTCTGGAGCAAAAAAGACAAACGTCCAGCTTTTGCTGCCACAGCAAAGGTGCCAGCGGGGAAAAGTGATGCTGGTTCTCACTGCCTCCTGGAACCCCTTCAAATGCACCAGACAATTTGGCCCTCTCTGCTTTCCTGAGGACTCTATCCTCAAAAGCACCTTTTTTCACTTTCGGCGCTCTCTGGAGCAAAAAAGACAAACGTCCAGCTTTTGCTGCCACAGCAAAGGTGCCAGCGGGGAAAAGTGATGCTGGTTCTCACTGCCTCCTGGAACCCCTTCAAATGCACCAGACAATTTGGCCCTCTCTGCTTTCCTGAGGACTCTATCCTCAAAAGCACCTTTTTTCAATTTTGGCGCTGTCTGGAGCAAAAAAGACAAACGTCCAGCTTTTGCTGCCACAGCAAAGGTGCCAGCGGGGAAAAGTGATGCTGGTTCTCACTGCCTCCTGGAACCCCTTCAAATGCCCCAGACAATTTGGCCCTCTCTGCTTTCCTGAGGACTCTATCCGCAAAAGCACCTTTTTTCACTTTCGGCGCTCTCTGGAGCAAAAAAGACAAACGTCCAGCTTTTGCTGCCACAGCAAAGGTGCCAGCGGGGAAAGTGATGCTGCTTCTCACTGCCTCCTGGAACCCCTTCAAATGCACCAGACAATTTGGCCCTCTCTGCTTTCCTGAGGACTCTATCCGCAAAAGCACCTTTTTTCACTTTCGGCGCTCTCTGGAGCAAAAAAGACAAACGTCCAGCTTTTGCTGCCACAGCAAAAGTGCCAGCAGGGAAAAGTGATGCTGGTTCTCACTGCCTCCTGGAACCCCTTCAAATGCCCCAGACAATTTGGCCCTCTCTGTTTTCCTGAGGACTCTATCCGCAAAAGCACCTTTTTTCACTTTCGGCGCTCTGTGGAGCAAAAAAGACAAACGTCCAGCTTTTGCTGCCACAGCAAAGGTGCCAGCGGGGAAAAGTGATGCTGGTTCTCACTGCCTCCTGGAACCCCTTCAAATGCACCAGACAATTTGGCCCTCTCTGCTTTCCTGAGGACTCTATCCTCAAAAGCACCTTTTTTCACTTTCGGCGCTCTCTGGAGCAAAAAAGACAAACGTCCAGCTTTTGCTGCCACAGCAAAGGTGCCAGCGGGGAAAAGTGATGCTGGTTCTCACTGCCTCCTGGAACCCCTTCAAATGCCCCAGACAATTTGGCCCTCTCTGTTTTCCTGAGGACTCTATCCTCAAAAGCACCTTTTTTAAATTTCGGCGCTGTCTGGAGCAAAAAAGACAAACGTCCAGCTTTTGCTGCCACAGCAAAGGTGCCAGCGGGGAAAAGTGATGCTGGTTCTCACTGCCTCCTGGAACCCCTTCAAATGCCCCAGACAATTTGGCCCTCTCTGCTTTCCTGAGGACTCTATCCGCAAAAGCACCTTTTTTCACTTTCGGCGCTGTCTGGAGCAAAAAAGACAAACGTCCAGCTTTTGCTGCCACAGCAAAGGTGCCAGCGGGGAAAAGTGATGCTGGTTCTCACTGCCTCCTGGAACCCCTTCAAATGCACCAGACAATTTGGCCCTCTCTGCTTTCCTGAGGACTCTATCCGCAAAAGCACCTTTTTTCACTTTCGGCGCTCTGTGGAGCAAAAAAGACAACGTCCAGCTTTTGCTGCCACAGCAAAGGTGCCAGCGGGGAAAAGTGATGCTGGTTCTCACTGCCTCCTGGAACCCCTTCAAATGCACCAGACAATTTGGCCCTCTCTGCTTTCCTGAGGACTCTATCCTCAAAAGCACCTTTTTTCAATTTTGGCGCTCTCTGGAGCAAAAAAGACAAACGTCCAGCTTTTGCTGCCACAGCAAAGGTGCCAGCGGGGAAAAGTGATGCTGGTTCTCACTGCCTCCTGGAACCCCTTCAAATGCACCAGACAATTTGGCCCTCTCTGCTTTCCTGAGGACTCTATCCTCAAAAGCACCTTTTTTTCTATTTTGGCGCTCTCTGGAGCAAAAAAGACAAACGTCCAGCTTTTGCTGCCACAGCAAAGGTGCCACCGGGGAAAAGTGATGCTGGTTCTCACTGCCTCCTGGAACCCCTTCAAATGCCCCAGACAATTTGGCCCGCTCTGCTTTCCTTCCTGAGGATTCTATCCTCAAAAGCACCTTTTTTCACTTTCGGCGCTCTCTGGAGCAAAAAAGACAAACGTCCAGCTTTTGCTGCCACAGCAAAGGTGCCAGCGGGGAAAAGTGATGCTGGTTCTCACTGCCTCCTGGAACCCCTTCAAATGCACCAGACAATTTGGCCCTCTCTGCTTTCCTGAGGACTCTATCCGCAAAAGCACCTTTTTTCACTTTCGGCGCTCTCTGGAGCAAAAAAGACAAACGTCCAGCTTTTGCTGCCACAGCAAAAGTGCCAGCGGGGAAAAGTGATGCTGGTTCTCACTGCCTCCTGGAACCCCTTCAAATGCCCCAGACAATTTGGCCCTCTCTGTTTTCCTGAGGGACTCTATCCGCAACAGCACCTTTTTTCCCCGCTTGGCACCTTTGCTGTGGCAGCCAA